>NC_056727.1:513195272-513222772 GCF_019279795.1 Protopterus annectens | reverse complement strand
TTACTGCCTTAAGAACTTGATTACATTAGTTGAATTAAAACAAAAGCAAAACGCAGGAGTACTAGTCGGCAGAGTAAAGGAATCCACATCAACGAGTCACTATTATAGTCACAATACACAAATTAGGCAGTTTTTACTTCACCATCAATGAAATCAAATTCCACTCCATAGATAAAAGACATTTCTGTTTTATTGTGCAAAGCGCTTGCCATATCTGTTTATTAATAATGAATGTGTGTGCTGGCTGCCCTGGGAGTTACCATGATTCCCACATATGGCATTTGACACAGCTGTACCAGACATTTGCCAATGGGGACATCCCACATGGACACCTAGTGGGGGATGCAGGTTATGCAATGGAGCCGTGGCTGATGACACCCATCAGAAACGCACACACACCTGAACAGGAACGCCATAATGAGGCACATGCACAAACACGTAATGTAATAGAGCGTATGTTTGGGCTGTTCAAGTCACGGTTCCGGTGTCTGGACACATCTGGTGGAGCCTTGCAGTACACACCAACTACATGTACCCAAATTGTCATGGTATGTGCTATGCTACATAATATGATCTTGCAAAAACAGCTGCAGCAGGACCAGCATAGGGCTGGGCCAAACAGCCCCCAACCATTGCCAAGGCCATCACAGGCAGAGTGTGACTCGGAAGAGGAACAACCTGAGCCTGCCCCAGTAGGCAGAAGGAGGCGTGCCCAGTATGCCCTGGCCTTGGTAAAGAGGCAACGCATAGAACATACACTGGCTCAGTAGGAACCCTGGGAATGATACCCCCTCTGACTCACTCAGATAATAACATGGATGCCTAAAATGACATGACCTGCTCACAAACATGTACAGGGAGTTTAATATGCGTATCCGACAGAGGCAGCCCTGCAGTACCACCTGAGGCATGAATGCCATGTGTTAAGTAATGTAACACCATGTACTATATGCACACCTGAGCACCCTGACTAACATCCACCCTCACCAAGCATGAAGCCACAAAATGACAATGGGAAGATCAAGTGCAATAACTGGCTGAAGTAATGCAGTTAGTCAAATGGGAGCCAATGTGTTTCAGGCTGGGAAGACATGTGGAGCATGACATGATGCACCACCTGCTAGGGGTGGCATGCACCTATCAGTCCATGCCCCATGGATACTGGCAAAAGCTGTCAGTACCCACAGCATGCCCTGAATATGTAAGTCTCAAAACACAAACCCACCTTCATAGGTACCACAAGGGATAGGAACCTAGATGTAATGCAACCCAATGCCAGAAGTCTAAACAGCAAGATGTGTGCAGTGTAAATGCACACAGTATGGAGAATGTAGATATCAGTCCTGTAATAGAGAACTGGGTCAAGGCTCACATCAGCACCCTAACACTACCAGGTCACACCTCATACTGTGCTGTACAGCCACAAAACATGAAACAAGCCACAAAAGGAGGGTGACTAGCAATAAATGTCAAGGATAACCACACCCCCATGTTGGTACCACAACAAGAAGCAGCATGGATTAGCCATGGTCAAATACCAATGGCTAAAACCGTCTCCCAGTATATAGCCTGATGCAGACTACTGTCCTAATACCAGGAACTGCACCTGGCCTATGTTGGAATACATGAATATATCAAGCCCCCCAAACCACATTATATTGCTTGACTGAAAATACCCAGACATACACTGGGAGCATTATACTAGCACCAACACAGTCAGAGATATGTTCCCAGAATCCATAAACCAAAATGCCCAGGAACAATGTACCACTCCCACAAGAGGGGTAAGCATACTGGATGTGATAATCAGCAACATGTGTACTGGATGGCAAGATGAGAAGTGTATTCTTCACTGGTAAGACCAGACCATAGAGTAATCACACTGGATATACACATCCCGACCCCAGTCCCTGGCCAGAATACCACAGTGAAAAACATGTGTAAAGCATAGGTTGCACCCCTCCAAACCGATGTGGAATCCACGAAAGGCCCTGTGCAAGTGCAGAATATGGGACACACCGCAGAACATGTTATACAGGCATTCCATGAACACAGCTAGGAATGCTTGGAGTATGCAATCACAAATAACAACAAGACACAATGCCATACACGCAGGCATCTGGCATGCTGGACTCCAGCCATTAACAAACCATGCAAGAGAATGAGGAAGCTACCACATGATAGAGCAAACATAAAAGGGAAGTAATCACTGATCAGTAGTATGGCAATAACATATGTCCACACATACAATCCACTAAGGCCAGCCACAACAAGTAGAATCTGTGAATCCAGAGGCAATGTGACACCTGTCCCAAGTACACAGACAACCACAACTCCCCCCAATAAATACAAATATATGTGATAGATGCAACCATGTATCCAAACCGGAGGCTGAGCTCACCCAACTCAGTACTGTCAAAACTAGTCAGGAGGAGAAGGTAACCACATACACCACAAACCCAGTCCCACATAGACCTACCCCAACTGTAAACCAAACACATAAACATAGAAAAACATTCCCGGACGCCCTAATTACAAACACACCACACCAACAGAAGCCTCCAAAGCAGATCACAAGCATCCACAACCTCCAAACATAGCACATGCAACACATAGTACACAAAGCTGGTGTGCCAAACAGTCACAGGCCAGAAGGAGAAACAACATGCCTGATACAGTTATAATAGGTGTCTGTATAGGCAGACACACTGCTGTCCCACTCACCAGACTGAACAAGGGAAAGGGTACAGTAAGCTGCCTGTAGGCTGTCACAATATGCCACATAACACAAGTACGCAGGTGACCCCAAAGCAAGCAGAAATATGATGAACTCAATGTCCATGCTGGTGTGAATGACCTGAGATGTACCTCCCTGGTCTACATGAAAAGAGACATGGATGAGCTCTCTGAGTATGTACTCCAGGCCGGTATGACACTGGCCATGTGCAGCATCCAACCCTGACCAAGAATGATGCCACAGTACAAACACAGAATGATCATGTTTAACAGGTGGCACAGTTACAGCTGTAAGTTCAAGAGGGTCTAATGTCTGTCTGCTTGAGATGTCAAGCATGACAAGCCATGCTGGTGTCCCAGGGATGGCTTGCACCTGTTACCCCTGTGCATCTGGATACTGGATAAGGCCTGTGGAGCATGACATGATGCACCACCTGCTAGGGTGGCATGCACCTATCAGTCCATGCCCCATGGATACTGGCAAAAGCTGTCAGTACCCACAGCATGCCCTGAATATATAAGTCTCAAAACACAAACCCACCTTCATAGGTACCACAAGGGATAGGAACCTAGATGTAATGCAGCCCAATGCCAGAAGTCTAAACAGCAAGATGTGTGCAGTGTAAATGCACACAGTATGGAGAATGTAGATATCAGTCCTGTAATAGAGAACTGGGTCAAGGCTCACATCAGCACCCTAACACTACCAGGTCACACCTCATACTGTGCTGTACAGCCACAAAACATGAAACAAGCCACAAAAGGAGGGTGACTAGCAATAAATGTCAAGGATAACCACACCCCCATGTTGGTACCACAACAAGAAGCAGCATGGATTAGCCATGGTCAAATACCAATGGCTAAAACCGTCTCCCAGTATATAGCCTGATGCAGACTACTGTCCTAATACCAGGAACTGCACCTGGCCTATGTTGGAATACATGAATATATCAAGCTCCCCAAACCACATTATATTGCTTGACTGAAAATACCCAGACATACACTGGGAGCATTATACTAGCACCAACACAGTCAGAGATATGTTCCCAGAATCCATAAACCAAAATGCCCAGGAACAATGTACCACTCCCACAAGAGGGGTAAGCATACTGGATGTGATAATCAGCAACATGTGTACTGGATGGCAAGATGAGAAGTGTATTCTTCACTGGTAAGACCAGACCATAGAGTAATCACACTGGATATACACATCCCGACCCCAGTCCCTGGCCAGAATACCACAGTGAAAAACATGTAAAGCATAGGTTGCACCTCCAAACCGATGTGGAATCCACGAAAGGCCCTGTGCAAGTGCAGAATATGGGACACACCGCAGAACATGTTATACAGGCATTCCATGAACACAGCTAGGAATGCTTGGAGTATGCAATCTAAATAACAACAAGACACAATGCCATACACGCAGGCATCTGGCATGCTGGACTCCAGCCATTAACAAACCATGCAAGAGAATGAGGAAGCTACCACATGATAGAGCAAACATAAAAAGGGAAGTAATCACTGATCAGTAGTATGGCAATAACATATGTCCACACATACAATCCACTAAGGCCAGCCACAACAAGTAGAATCTGTGAATCCAGAGGCAATGTGACACCTGTCCCAAGTACACAGACAACCACAACTCCCCCCAATAAATACAAATATATGTGAGAGATGCAACCATGTATCCAAACCGCAGGCTGAGCTCACCCAACTCAGTAATGTCAAAACTAGTCAGGAGGAGAAGGTAACCACATACACCACAAACCCAGTCCCACATAGACCTACCCCAACTGTAAACCAAACACATAAACATAGAAAAACATTCCCGGACGCCCTAATTACAAACACACCACACCAACAGAAGCCTCCAAAGCAGATCACAAGCATCCACAACCTCCAAACATAGCACATGCAACACATAGTACACAAAGCTGGTGTGCCAAACAGTCACAGGCCAGAAGGAGAAACAACATGCCTGATACAGTTATAATAGGTGTCTGTATAGGCAGACACACTGCTGTCCCACTCACCAGACTGAACAAGGGAAAGGGTACAGTAAGCTGCCTGTAGGCTGTCACAATATGCCACATAACACAAGTACGCAGGTGACCCCAAAGCAAGCAGAAATATGATGAACTCAATGTCCATGCTGGTGTGAATGACCTGAGATGTACCTCCCTGGTCTACATGAAAAGAGACATGGATGAGCTCTCTGAGTATGTACTCCAGGCCGGTATGACACTGGCCATGTGCAGCATCCAACCCTGACCAAGAATGATGCCACAGTACAAACACAGAATGATCATGTTTAACAGGTGGCACAGTTACAGCTGTAAGTTCAAGAGGGTCTAATGTCTGTCTGCTTGAGATGTCAAGCATGACAAGCCATGCTGCTGTTCCAGGGATGGCTTGCACCTGTTACCCCTGTGCATCTGGATACTGGATAAGGCCTTTGCCACCTCCATAGAGCTGTATGTAGGCAAGGCCAAAAAGACTACCCACCAACCTAGAAAACATAAGTGGTAAGAAACATAAGGGTAATGCTGACCAATGCCAGATGTGTAAACTGCAATATGCATGCCCCTGAGGCACTTCCCAGTATGGAGAACATCGATGTCTGTGCAGTGACAGAAGCCTGCTGCAAGCCTAGTGATAGCACACCAGCACTACCAGGTTATACCACATATCATGCATTATGGCCCCAACACCTGGACCAAAACATCAAAAGAGGGGGAGTATCCATATGCAGCACAGACACCCATACGGCCAGGTAACTGACAATACACAAAGCAGCGGAGACCATCCATGTGCACCTAAGTGTAGTCTAAACTGCTGTACAGTCTGTAGCATGCGGCAGACCACACTCTCACACACAAGAACTCCACCCAGACATCCTGAAGACACTGGACAGTATGAATGTCCCACCAAATACCAGACAAGGTACACACAAATTACCACATAGGTCGAAAACCATTATCTATGCAAGGAGTAATCAGGGACCTAGGGACACAAGTCGACAGTAATCTGTCATGTGACACTCACAATGCCAATGTGGCTAGGAAGATTGTCGATATTGGACACCGTATCATGAAAGGATTCACATCTACATCAACAGAGGTCACTGTGCCGCTGTACTGTTCCCTTATCAGACCCATAATCTAGTACAGTGACTCATATGGGATGTACCGTACGTGACACCTGCAGCGGTTCGGAAGACCTCATAGTTACCCCACCAAGAGGATAAAGGGTGTGAAATATATGTCATATGCTGCCTGGCTGTAGACACCCCAGCTGAATGCAGTCACAGACTGCCTACACAGAGGCATTGTATGTCTGTTGTACAAGGCCATGTCCAACACAGGAGTAATGGACATGCTCCACCACAGGAAATCAAAGCCATTGGAGCTGTGAGAGTGACAGATGTCAGCCTCAACACATAATGAAATAGGATGTGCTGGAAGGACAGATACATAACCCAGAGGCTCCCCACACCCAGAAACAGGATCCCAATCCATGTTAGGCAGAGCCCCTCACTGACACCCCTCAACAGGAATATTGCCAAGTGGATGAATGATCGTACATGTATACTAGGGGTCTTCACTGTGTCACGACCAGACAGAGGCACAGTAAAGAAATTCATAAATGGCCATAATAGTCACATAGCAAGGGGTGGTGAAAGACACACACACTCTGGCTAGGCTTACTACTACCCTAGGGTGGATAGCCTAGTATGACCCCATGAACCTATGAAGATACAAATTGTACAGGACACTAAGGATAATCACAAGGCTTACTTAACTGATGGTAGGAACCATGTTGTGCGTCCACAGATATGCTCTGAATCACACAGATATTACAAACAACATACCAAACATACACACATATTGCTAACATACAACCTGACAGGTGCAGTGCAAACCCCCCCCCCCCCAGAATGCAAAATATCTATCCCAGCAGACTGCTGGTCCCCTGACATTGCAGATGCTGAGGTAACAGCCATCATCTGCAAAGCAAAACACACAGCAGCAAAGGTATGTGATGGTGTCCTGGGCTGAGGCCAACATGGACTCCAAGAATAATGGAATGCCAAATAACACTACTGCCCAATGTCAGCCTTACCACAGGATATGTACCCAAAGAGCAGTGTACAACAACAGTGGTCCTTCACAACAAAGGTGTTGCCTGAATGAATACTGCAAACTACCACCCCAGGATCCTGACAAGCTTGGTCTGCACAACTATGGAAAGGATCAGTATGTACCGCAGACATAAAGCTATTGTGGACCTACTGATACTGGACCCTACACAGTGTGGGTGTCGTAACTGCAGATCCTGCCCCTAAACATGTTAAACCCATTTGAAGCAGTCATTAAGGTCATTGATGAGGGCAATGTGGTCCACACAGCGTAGCTGGACCGTGCATATGCTTCTAGACAATACCCTACGAGTTCAGTATGGACATGTTCACCAGCTTAAATATATACCCCTATGTCAGTAGAGGGGTTGCAAACCAGACCAAGGACATAACTGACATGGTCAGACATGCTGCATCCATGTCAGACTACAAAGCAGATATGAGTGGCATCCCACAAGGCCTGGTCCTGGGCTCCCCCCGTTCTGTATATATGTCCCATAGGTATAGGCCAACATGGAAGGACTGTGACCGAACATGTATGCAGAGGAGTACAAACAGCCCACCATATCCGACCCCCAGCTGACACAAGCAACCCACAAAAGGGCCACCTACAAACAGACAACTGGAGCCATAGCCATGTCAGCAAGCTAATTGCAGAACTGTGTATAGACAACCACCGTGGATATACAGTAAGTGCCCACAAAGTACCACACAGGTGTCAACCCATTACGTACCTAACATGTAATGAGAGACCTGGGGACAAAAGGTGATAGATATCCTGCACTGGACAAACATGTGGCTGTTGTGTTTGCAGAAACATACTATATACCCACCCAATCATGAAGGTTGTCAGATGTAGATAAGGGGAGGGCACTGTGGCTTTGCAGTCATCCTTCATCAGCATCACAATTGACTACAATAGCCCCTGTGGGATATACCTCAGCAGACACCTCCATCAACTGTAAAGTCCACAACAGTACCCCACCAGGAGTAGCAAAGAGCATGAACAGATGCCATGTGTTGCCTGAGTAAACAAACTGCAGCCCCACACACTGCCATACTGCCCAGCAACAGGCAAGCTGTGCCTGATGTATGAAGCCATGTCCAACCTGGAATCAATGAACATGCTGCACCTTGTACAATCTGAATGGCAGTGAGCTATGCACATGAGAGACCTGAACCCCAGAACTGACATACATAGGACAAGCTGTACAGAATGATCCATAACACAGAAGGCACCCCCACTCTTCAGTAAACTCCCGGTACAGGTCAGCCAGAGAGTCACTAGTCACCCCTCAAGAGGAATCCTGATGAGTGGATGGGAGATGGTAGGCTAACCCTGGGTATCACTGTTATGTCAGAGGTAGACAGAGGCACAGTATACTAACCATGACATATGTCATGGCAAACTCCAGTTACAATGTGTGTCGAAGGACAAACACACCCTGTGACTAGCATCAGAAATGGCCTAGAGAACATCGCTAGTGTTTGCCAATATCCACCCATGTTGTGGAATACACTACCAATGTTGGATGAGCCTGGTGTAGGTAGTCCATATCTGAACATAATGCAACATGGTCATATGTGTACAACTGGCCCCTACACAGTCTGTTGTGCTCACTATAAAGATGTCAAGCAGTGATAGGACTAAAGCCCAGGATACTGTCCACCACAGTGAAAGTACTGAACCAGTACACTATACGGTACTACAGTGTTAGGTCATTATGAAAGTATGTTGACAACTGTCTGCAAAGTATCCCATGCAATCCCTGCAGGCACAGTATAATCCCTGTTGTGGCAGACACGAAGCAGTTGGCCAGTTAGTACACAACATGACACCCAACACACAACCATAAATGTGAGATATTGCTGAACTTCACACACACCCAAATATGTGGTGGACTTCAGAGTGCAACATATGGAAAGCTCACACTGGGCATGCTCGCACACTTTGATAAATGAGGCATATGTCAGACAACATGCCATGGAAAGGCTGAACTGGGCATGCTCACACACTTGGACCATATCCCCATTTAGCAGTTGGCCACACATATCTGGTATTTGTACGTGTCATTCCAGGAACCAACCACAACACAGCAATCTGCCCAGTGCACAAAGTAAATGACTACAGAGACATAAGTGATATAGTGGATCGCCGTCATATGCAAACATCTTCCACAGATACACAAGTTGGTCATAGGAACAGGGAATGCTATGGCAATAAAGACCTGCAAACAGTAGAACAGCACAACAAATATTGTGCATCTGACAATTGAACATATGGGAGTAGAGGTCAATACTAAGCTTGTTGCCCTAGGGAATGACAGCTCAGCCAGAGTGTGCTTGGCATCTGCATCCCCAGTACAGTAGGCTACTGTGCCACTGTAAAGTAGGTCACAAAAGGCAATGTGTGAGGCTAGTGAGCTGTGCCTCTGTCAAGCAGGGGCACAGTGGAAATCCCAGGGTTTGAATGTGCTAAGCCACAGCCATGTTGTCGGTGTGTGCTGGAAGAGGGTTGCTGAGGATCTCTAACAGTAAATGGCCGTCAATAACAGACTGAGGGGAGCCCTATCTGCATTCTCTGGACAATTCCACTGTCAACACTGTGTTGTGATGATTATGTGTGAATGAAGTGCCATGCCGGAACTGTTCACAGATGTCCTCCCTCTGTGGGCTACAGCTCTGCAATGTATTAGCTCACATTGTCTGTTGTACGGCTCATATATGGCTGGTGTACACCTGACAGGTGTCTTGTTGTGGAGCAGTCATGGGTATATGTGGGATAGCATGGTCAATGCAAACCGTACACATGCTCATAGAATGCAATTGTCAAGGATTATGCTGAGTGGCCAGTATAGTCCCCCAGCATGTGTCCTTTGAAGTTGTCCCCCACAGTCTTCACAAGTGTAGAGTCTGCTTGTGCTAAATACAGTTTGTGTGCAGTGACAACCTTGCCTGGGGGTGGAGATGGGATATGGATGTCCAGGGAAAGGTGGGTATGGTCAGATATCAACAATGGTGGCCTACCTCTGGTGTGGAACAGTGAGTACCCATGTTGCAGATGGACAGGTGCAATATGTATTCCCCCATGTGGCTGTGGTGTGTGGTTCTGCCATAGCACATGGACCCACAAATTGTAGTGGCTGTAGGGTAAAGTGGTAGAGGCCTGAGTAGTTCTCACACACAATATGCCTGTACCTGATGTTAACAACTGCAATGGTGTATGTGAACACATGCATATCCCGGCACTGTTCCCAGGGAAGCTAAGTGTGTGTCCTGGATGTGGGTGTGGTGTTCTGGACTGGTTGTGTTGTGTGTTACAGGTCCTGTGGTCACGAAGCATGGTATAGAACATAACCTGCTAGTGCGATGTGCATATCTGACCCTGACGTAGGTGGCTGCAACTGCATATATATGTTATCCCCCACCTGACAGGTAGTACTAGATGTACATCCCTCTGTAGAAATAACGATGTCAGCACCCTATAAATACTGCAGGTGCAGACCAGGTGCCCAGTAATTTGGTTAGCATGCTCTGCTAATGCGTCTCCCTCAAGTGTCATAATATAGTTAGGTAGGGGTTTGAATCCTGCAACTGCTCCATGTGTGTGGAGGGGGGGGTAGTGTGTGTGCAAGTCTGTGTGAGGGAAATGTCCCTTTTGGCAACTGTGAAAGCACTCTATAGTATGCACATTCCCCTATCTCAGCACGGATGATGTCAGCACCCTATAAGTACAGCAGGAGAAAAGAAACCTCCCAGCAATTCAAATAGCACGCTCTGCTAATGCATCTGTCATGAGTGTCATAACATAGTTAGGTAGGGGTTGGAATCCTGCAACTGCCCAGTGTCTGTGGAGGTGGGGTTAGTGTGTGTACAAGTCTGTGTGAGAGAGATCTCCCTTTTGGCAACTGTGAAAGCACTCTACAGGATGCACATTCCCCTATCTCAGCACAGATTATGTCAGCACCCTATAAGTACAGCAGGAGAAGGGAAACCTCCTAGTAATTCAAATAGTGCACTCCGCAAATCCGTCTCTCTCGAGTGTCATAATATAGTTATGTAGGAGTTTGAAACCTGCAAATGGCATGTGTGTGTGTTTGGATGTGGGGACTTTGTGTGTGTGCAATTCTGTATGAAAAACATGTGCTTTTTTGCAATCAGGAGATCACACTACATGATGCACATTACCCTTTCCAAACAGTGATGATGTCAGCACACTATACATACAGCTGGAGAAGAGACATCTACCAGTAATCTGAATAGCGCAATATGCTACACCGTCACTCTCAAGTGTCATAACATAGTTAGGTAGGGGTATGAATCCTGCAAATGGCAAGTGTGTGTGTGGGGGGTAGTAGGGTGTGTGTAAATGCAAGTGTAAGAAAACAGATCCTTTTGGCAAATACTACAATACACCAGATGCTGCATATTCTCCCAGTAAACACAGGGGATGTCACCACACTATCAGTACAGCCAAACAGGGCTAGTTGGCCAGTAATGCCAATAGTGCGCTCTGCTACTGGGTCTATTACCATTGTCAGAGTACAGATAGGTATGTTTTGGTAACCCACAACTGCCACGTGTGGTTGTGTCACACATTATGACCTTGTGTGGGTTTTTGTGCATAACAATGCATGCCATTGCCTAAATCAGCAATGGCATTGCACACATGATGTATGTGTGTGACACATACACATAAATACCTGTGACCTGCAGTAGTTACCATGTCTGACACATGGCTCGAGTGGATAAATAGTATTTGCAATTCATAACAATATGACTGTGTCTTACTGTGCAGGGGCTGCACGCGGTATGTGTCTATACAGTGTGGGTGTATATGTTAAAATGCCTACAGCAGGGGATACACATCTGATCTGGGCCATATAGTCTACATGTAGTCAATGTACAGGTGCTGCATGTTCCCACCTGTTGTGGGAGTGGTAACATGTCATTCCACTGCAATTCAGTGACCACATGCTGGGAACCCTTCAATTAGTGTGTTGTAGCTACAGTAATGCTCACGCACAATGTTTGGCTGGATGCAGTCCAGCCATATAAAGACAGTTCTTGAGACTGTCATATCGCCAGTGTTGTTATGGAGGATAGGTGGTTTTCCTGTGTATGGGAACGTTGTGTGTGCCAGGCTATGAACCAGACGGCAGTCTGACACACTGTTAGCTGCACATGAATAAACCCTGATGCTTTGTGCTGTGCCAAAAACCTGGAGGTGTGTGTATCTGTGGTGCCTTGGGATACCACACCCATGTCCATGTGAGTTACATGTGTAGGGGACGACAGGCAGGGTATGAGGCATAACCTGGCAGTGATGGGTTGCACCTGTGAGCCATGAATCAGGACTCTGGTACTGCACAGACATTGCAGTTCACCGTGCTGTGGACACTGTCCAGTGCATGCATCTTGCGGTGTACACTGCTGGTGTTGTGTAGCAGCACTGTTAGTGTCCTAACCTGTGTGATACCCGCGGAGGTGGCTATGTAATCCGTGTCCTGCAGCATAAGGCAGTATGTGTGTATCAAGGAGCTTCGCCAATATATATTGGGCCATGGGTGTCACGTGCAAGCTGCCCCTTGCACATCATTGTGGCTTCCCTAGCATGTAAGCACACGTTGACAGCCAGCGGATACCCTATGAATGTCATCAGAGACTGGGCAGAATGTAGACATACAACACCCTTCCTACATATAGTGGTAGCATACCTGGTGAGGGTATGATGGCAACCAAGATCAGGCTCATACTGGCCCGTGCCACATGCTGAGAGATCCCTTCTATGTTCCCTATCACGTAGTCCAGGGAGGTATGTCTCACGTCATCCATAGTGGCATGGTCAATGACTGAGTCATATGTGTCCATGCCTCTGACTGACCTCTATGCATGTGTTTTGTGGTGGACCATAGTGCCCCTGAGGCATATCACTGTGACCTTCACCATGTACAGCCTGTTGAGCGGGACCCCACTGCAGCGGCCAAGACAGTGACACTACTGACACATCTGTAGCAGGTGTGTTGTGTAGCCCTACAGGCTGTGAGTGTGTGGCACATGGGATGTGTGTGCAATGTGTGGCATGTGCTCTGTTCCGATGTAACATATGCCTGTGTGCCAGCTGTGAAGGTGTGTGATGCTCAGGCAGAATGCTATTCTGAGTCCCCACGTATGCCCCAGTGTGTTCAGCTTGCTGTCAGTGCGTGTCTATGTCTGACTGGTATTGTAGTCACTGTAGTATGACATGCCACCTGACAGGGTATGTCATTACTGGGTTCAGAGTGCTCAGTCCCCAGATTGGCTATGTGGTGGCATCCCACACATGTGTTGTACGTTCCTGGCCAAGGGTGATGGTTGATTGCATACATGTGGCAGCTGTGACATTGCCACATGACTCACATAAACCACAACTGGACCATAGAGGTGATTCACAGGTTACCTTTGCACATGCTACCCTAGTAGTGTGATTGCCATGGTGAGTACCAACACATAGGGCCAATGGGGAACAACATACTGAAGGTGTGTATGTGTGGGTGTACTGCTACTGTTTCATAGCACTGGCATATATGACTGCACACGTGGGTAAATGCCAGGTAAGACATGTGCAATGTGTTACAGGCAACGTACATGCGAACAGGACAGACAGTGACGTTCTGTCATGTGTAAACTTGACATACGTATCGTACGCTATGCAGATGTCACTAGGAGTCCACAGAAGCCCTGTAACTCTGCATTGCAGGTGGAAGCAGTGTTCCAGGGAACCCCAAGTGAACATGCATGTAAATAAAGCTACAGTAAGCAGGGCTGGAAGTAGTCCATTGTACAACAAAGAAGGGGTAACACTAACAGTAGGTAACAGTGCAAATATGTAGGCACTATCAACATGTACCCAGGAATGCACAGCGCAGATGCCCATGGTAGAACTGATATTACGTCATAGTTAATTGTGATTTGGATTATATTGGTATTGCACACATATCAACATGCGCAAACATCCACATTGCATAGTCGTTGTGGGCAACTTGACACCATTACTGTACATGTCCATCATTGCATATCACTACTTGCATTAGCTTCCCCCCTGTGCTACCCTTGTATGTGGCTATCTGTTGACATCCTTACCACTGGCATGCAATAATGTGGAGCTGTTACACTTTGGTACATACTATGGGTGCAGATAACAATTCAGGACAGTCATACGGTTACTGCATCAGGCATGCTGGGATATACACACAGTCATATCAGCACACTGTACTCTTACCAAAATGATACTACTAATACACTTCTATGTAGTCACCCTGTGCATCAGCAACGTGTTTACCTGTTCCCGCAATGATGTTGGAGATTGCAGGAGGTGGCACAGTGTCATCATATGCACAGGGTGTGAATTAGGTATGCCTGAGTCTGCCACTGATACCACCAATTGACATGTGTGTGTATGTGTGTTGGTGAGGGACAGCAGTACAGTGTGGGGCACTGTTGGTGCAGTGTGTGCGTGTATGTGGTAGCCCTAGGTGTTAATATTTCACATGTGTGTATGCACGCACACAGTTCCACGTCATGGCTGCCATATACAGGGGTTTGTGGACAGCCACAGACTGCACCTGTCAGGTCATAGAGATCAGTGTCTGTGGGCACGAACATGGTACCTGTGCCTGGCAGGGGTGCTATGGACTGTATCCAGTACTAAGCCAGACTGGGTACTGTCATCAGAAGCGGGAGTGTGTTGACTGGACACAGGTCCCTGTTGGGACTGTCCAGAGCCACGTGCACATGGTCTCCTGGGGCGTTCCGATGACAGCACAGACCCAGCATTGCTGGGGTTGCTGCTGGCACTATGGGGGCGTGCGCGGGCCTGTTGTCATCCACACCGACTGCCAGCTGCTGCTGTTGCTGGCATACGGCCACGTCGACGCCGCAACCGCCCACCATTGCCCTGGCTCATGGACATTTGGTTGTGGAACTGCTGTAATATGTCCCCACAACGTCTGTCTATGACATCGGTGAAATTACGGATAGCATCCGTGATGTCACGCATACTGTCAGTCATGGCTGTGCGACATGCTCTCAGCTCCCTCAGATCCTGTCTGGTGTACCTTTCCATATCCGACTGTGCCTGCATGACAACCCGAAACATAGCTGAGGTTGATAGACCTCTTTGGGCATGTCTGCCAGAGGCAGTATGCCCACGGATGCTCCCACGAGAACCCATGGGCAACTGTCTGTGTGGTACCATCACAGGACCCTGCCCATGGCTGGTGTGTGGGGAAGCATGTGCCACAGATGCCACATTACCCTGGTCAATGCCCACTGTATCCTGTCCATCACCTAGGGACAATGGTGACAAAGGATGTACTGGCAGGATGACTGTGCGCAATGATGGGGTTGACAGCTGTGTACTGTCAATTGGCTGACCAATGGCAGACCCTGATACACCTTCCTGTACCATTACACAGATATCATCATTACCAGTACCTGTGGCACCAGATTCAGGTTCCCTGCTGCAGGACACCAGAACAGCACCAGAACCTGTGGGAGGAAGACAGGAAACACAGTTTACAGTGTCCACACAATGTTACCAGTGATGCACTTATGCACACATGCACACATGCACACATGCACACATGGACACAGGCACACATGCACACGTGCACACATGGACACTTGCACACATGCACACATGCACACATGCACACATGGACACATGCACACGTGGACAAGTGGACACATGCACACATGCACACATGCACATGTGGACACATGCACACATGCACACGTGGACACAGGCACACATGCACACATGCACACATGGACACAGGCATACATGCACACATGCACACATATGCACACGTGGACACAGGCACACCTGCACACATGCACACATGCACACCCCGCAGTATACACACACAGCACTACTGAGTTACACTAGTATTACTAGCACTATCAGGACTATTATAGGTATTGTTAAACACACTCACCAGCATGGATGGCCTGCCTTGCTGTAACCCCGGAGGGACCTGCAGAAATGAGGAGATTAATGTCAATAGGCACAACTGTGCCATTGATACTGCATTTGATACAGTGCAGTAGTACACCAGTTGCCTTTCACACGTCAGCTGCTGATATTGCCAATATCACACATGCACAATTACATACTATGTTGACAGCTACATACCACGGACACACCTTACACATGCATAAACTAACAGTGTACAGAACAGTCAAGTGTACATATGGCATATTACCTGCACGCTCCATGTCATGCTGCTGTGTGGATCCAGCCTCCATCATGATGCAGGTGTATTGCTGTTGCTGTTCCGGGGCTGGAGCCACAACACTTAGGAGAAGCCCCTCCAGTCTGGTGAAGGGGGTTGTGTGGCCACCCCACCTCCTGTGGCAACCTGTTGCCTGTGGATATCTGATGCACGCTGATGGACATTTCTGATTAAATCACTGCAGTGATGTCGTACCTGCTCATATGTCCTATTATGCGTGCCAATGTCATTTACCCTATGGACAAGGTCTTGCCACAGTGCAGCCCTCTCCTGCTGATTCTGGCTGGTGCGGGAAAACAGTATGTCATACTCCCGCACCAGGCTCTGGTGTATCTCCTCATCTTCCGCTGCAGAGTAGGCAGGATTACGCTGATGTGCCATCTCCCTGGAAGAGAACACAAACAGGATATCAGCAGACTATGTCAGCAATATATGGCACACATACTATACATGATACTCAAGTGTAGTGATATACTACTATTCCCATATGTTGCATGTGTGTGTCTCGTGGTGGATACACAAGTACATGGCCAGATATCAGTGCTCAGCCAACACCTGTGCAACAATACCTGCCACATTCCATGCAACATAGTAGCATGCCCCATCGGTCAGCACACTGCGACAGGTCCAATGCACAACCTCACTCTGGGGGTTCATACCACGGTACTGTATGTGGAATGCCATCCACTAGTGTGATGTGGACACAAGTTACTCGGCCTGGATATACATATCCCACCACCACCACCAGCACAGTAGACTACTTTGATATATATGTGATTAGACAGTTATTCACTTGTTAGGACTGAGATGGTATCCATGCAGCCCACTGTGCCAGTGGAAGCCACAACCCACACTGCTGACCCCTTTGCGAATGCTTACCATGGACATCCCACAGATTGCATGGAACTTGCACACATTTCTAACCCAGACCCTATGCACAAAGGTTAGGCATCCTGTCTGGTGGACCCCAGCCAGAGGCAGATTGTATAACAATAGCAGGAGGCTACTGCAGGGCAGAGCAGATTCACATTAAGGGAAGGCATCTGTGGTCAGCACTGGTAATACGCTACGGTCTCTCATAACAACGGCCACGGCCTACTCTGGGAGGGAAATGGCCACAAACACTATAGATAACCACAAGGCCTTCTTCAGTTATGTTACACATATGGACCAAATGCCTCAGATATGCTCTGAGTTAATACACACCTATTTAACATTCAATGAACACACAGATATTGGCAACATTCTTGCAGACAGGTTCGGTGCACGTATCCCCCTCCTTCTCCCCCACAAGTTGAAATACTTATCACAGCTGAATGTAACCTCCCTACCATCTCACATGTCCAGGTGAGGGCCGCCCTCAGCAAAGCAGAACACACAGCATCACTGTGACCTGATGGTATCCCTGGATGTGTGCTACGTGCACTCCAAGAGGACATACAACCGCATATAAGACTGATATTTAACCTTGGCCGTACTACAGGATATGTACCTGGACACTGGCATACAGCAACAGTGGTCCCACACCACTAAGGAGGCACCTCTACTGACCCTGGGAACTACCACATCATATGCATAACCAGCCTGGTCTGCTAATCTATGGAATTATTCAGTATGGGATGCATATACAGCGATATTGGGTACCTGCAGACACTTGTTCCCGGCCAGTTTGCCTTTGTGATGGGCTGATCCTGCCTTTTGAACCTGGCTGACCTTTCAAACAGTCATTACAGCTATTGATGAGGGCAACGCACAGACAACTGCTGCCAGGAGCATGGCCTAACACTGACTGACATGTAATGTATAGTCATCCCCTTTTGGTTGAACTACGTACACACAACATATCACATGGACATACCTATAGATACAGACCTATGACACATTTGGAGGGTTCACAGTATGCAGACTATTAACCTGCTACTTTACATTACCCGTGTTTGTCACAGCTGGTTGCGTTACCACTACTTCTGCTTCCTGCTGCTGCTGACACGGCTTGCTACTGTCACTGCTGACAGCTTAGACTCAGTGTGTAGCGTGTGTATATTTTTTTTTCTCTCACTCTCTGTCTCTGTCTCTGTCTGTCTCTCTCCCTCTGTCTGCTTCCAGACAGTGCAATGAACGTATTGTATGTGTGGAGTGTTAGTACAGGATGCTTTTGTAGGTATCTGCATAGGTCTATGTGATGGCCTCTGCACCAATTGTAAGCCAGCATTTGCTCATTGCATGCAGCCAGTTGTGTACTGATTGCAGTTCTCACTGTGATTTCAGGACAGTGCTATAAAAGGGTATGTGAAATAGGCGTTGCCCTTTCAGATTGTAAGGGCAGGGACCATGCTTTTATGCTGTGGACACTGTTCTGTGAGTGTAAAGGTTAGTATCTCTCTCTCATTATTCAGGCTGTGTTGTAGATTCACATTTCTCCATTCCTCTCTCCTGTTCCCTGTAGTAAGTGTGTATGCACAATGACACCTACAACTATATATATATATATATATATATATATATATATATATATATATATATATAGATATGTGTAAATATACATATATTTATATATGTACATTAACTGACATTCTTACCTACTAGCTACCAACTAGCATGGCTGTTTCTGTTCACACACTACTATTATGGAAATCCACTATTTTTGACAGTAATTCTAAATGACATGCTTTGTGTACTACACATCCTATATTCCCTTTACATTCATTCCTACTATTACATGATATATTTATTTTTGCACAATGCTCTTGTATAAGAGTCATGGCTTAGTGCTAGGTCATACAGACTACTGTTTCCAAGGTCCTGGGTTTGGGACTGACAGTGGGATTTTATTTTGCTTTTGAACTGACTACAGGACCTGTCAATCAGAGTGACTAAGGCACTTTTAAGCAGTTGTAACCGGGTTAGCACTGGTTTGCGCAGAGCTCACGCATGCGCACTGGCGTTTAGCTCCGCGCACACACGCGCACACCCACTTACAACCGCTTAACAGTGCTTACTCTGGCGCACCCGCGCTATTTTCTTTGAAAGAAATGAAAATGGGGAGACAGGAAAGTGGTGAAAAAGGGGTCACAAAGAGGATAAGACAGTAGGGAAACAAGCTTGGGATTTGCAGGAGGGATGTAGGTAAGGCCCATAGCTGCCCATTTCTTCATCAGCAACAGCTGTGCACATGTATCTAATTTGGTGTGACATTTGAAACCTTCCACCCCTGAGAGAGGTGTCAGGACAACAATAATACTTGTACAGCCAATTGTAATCGATAGTTTCCATGTCCAGCAGACATGTGTGCGGAATGGGCAGATATGTATGGGGTGTAATTTTTTTGTGGGTACAGAGTGCCCTTTTTTTTTTTTTTTTTTTTTTTTTTCAGGTGAGAGTGGTATGTCAGGTGAAGGAAGTCGGTATAGCTGGGGAGGTAGGTTGGGTAGGTCAACAGACAAGACAAACAAGATGCATACAGGGGCGGTATATGACACATGGGGGGGGTTACAAAATTGACGGGGATGGAGGTTTGGATATCCAGAGCCCATGAGCCCACAGATGGCAACAGTGGAACTGATATCCCCACCCATGGGCAGTTGCAACTGTTCCTTCACTGCCCAGGATGGGGCTGTGCTGGGGGCTGTGTAGGCTGGGCAACAGGCATGCCCATAAGTTGTGCCACCTGTGCCTCAAGCTGGCGTAGGGGCCCAAGAACAGAGTCCTGGATCTCCCTACGCACCACAGTCCGGATGCTATGGAGGGTGAGTGGTGGTTCTCCTCCGGCCACACTTGCAGAGGGGGGATGAGCCCCATCCCCTGCAGCGCTTCCACCCACAGGTGGCACAGGGCCACCGAAGGAGGATCCAGACTGGGCACTAGTGCCAGGTGCACTCGCCAGCTGAGGTGGGAGAGGTGGGTCCGCTGGAACCCGCCTTCCCTGTTGTCCTATGTTTTGCTTTATGTCATGACAGTTTGGGTTAGTGACATATAATACCATTCACAATTAGTTGTAACAGTATGCATTAGTATTCCCATTAACCAAACACCCAGATATTCACACCATTGAACAGCGAGCATAACACATGCATAATTTGAACAGCAATACACAGTCCAACAACATGCAGGGTTGATTGATGGCAACAGGCCATCAGGTTTGGATGTATGAACAGGGCAAATGCATCAACGGACATGCAAATATTTATGACCCAACAGGACAAATGTCCAGGGGTGTTAATTGTGATTGCACATACCATTTTCACGTGGAATGGGTTATATGTGGTTATAGGGTGGGGTGAAGAAAATAATATTAACACCTTCGAATACCAATACATATGCTGTACATTTCTAAAACTGCACATATATACACACTACTGTTCTAACTACAGTTTCCTATATGATAACTACTTCAACTTGGTGATAGGACTGTTACTGCTATCTCAATACACATTTTATTGTTCTTCATACACATTCATATCTAGCTTTGTTCAGCTACATCATCCTGCTACATTTGCTTTATATAGCTATAGACAACTGTGGATGTTTGGTCAGACAATCATACTATCTGCATATTGCCGACTGAGAGCAACATATCCAGATTTTGAGATACACATTCCAGCTGCAGCAACACTTTGAGCAGATTTTGCTGTTTGGTTTTGCTTCTCACATGCATTTCATTCTGTACTGACTGCAGTATATTTTATTCAGGGGTTATTACTACTTTATTGGTGGATTCATGACACTTTCTTACACTCTCTCACTTGTTTTCATTTTACTATTCAGGATGGTACTTACTTCTAGGCTTTACTGACATGTTTTACCTGTAGTTATTACAATCCTTTCCAGCAGTCTCACTTATGTCATGTTTCAGTATTTCAACAGGGGTATATTTCACACATGTGATTTGCTCATCTTCTGCAGCTGTACTTTTCAGCCTGCTGCAGGTTGTGTACTATTATATTACAGGTGGGGCATCTTTATTTCAGACTTTATTTCAGACATTTTCATTTTTCTGTTTGGATTACAGACTGAAACACACTTTTGTAATCAAGCAATACTTGCAAACACTCTTACACTTGTTACTTGCACATTCTATTACTTAGTGACTACACTGCACTCTTTTGCTAACTGTCATACTTTTATATTTCTTTACAGTTACTGGGAGAGGATTACTGACCTGCCTGGTGGTGCAACCGCACCAGCCTATCGCCATAGGTTCGGGACACCTGCAGCTGTAATATAAATGAAGTAATATTGGAATACACATCTCCATAATATCAGCTAGTTTAATTTCTTACATACATAATTACATGTAACTTACTCAGTAGTGGGGCGTTGGGCATTTGCCGGGCCTCCTGGATCCAAAGGTTCAACTGGTCCTGCTTGCATCTCTTCAGGTCCGCATGGTGGTGACGAACCTGCTCACCAGTCCTTGGAATCCCTGTGGCACTGGTGAGATCATGAGCCAACCGGTCCCACGCCTCAGCCCTATATGCTCCCCACAGGACCTGGCCCTGCATGAGTTGGGCCTCATGTTTGTGGACTAGGAGCTACACCATGTATCTGGACTCCTCAGCACCCCACCTCTGTGCTCAAAAGCAACTACCCTCACCTACTCCTGTCATTCTGGCTGCAAGTCAGTTCTACAATCGTTTATTCTGCGTATTCCCACCTATGGGGCTTATATAGGCTGTTTTTCCCGCACATATCTGTAATGGGCCATTTTGGAATTGTATCAACTTCACAAAACCTGCTTTGTCATGCTCCATTTTGTATTCATTCCTATATATTCGCTATTACTGCATTTATAGGTACTGCTGTCATGGCTTAGTGGTTCAGTACCTTGACTATGGTGTATAGTATCCTGGGTTCGAACCTGGCCACTGTTTTTTACTTTTTATGACTGTCTAGACAGGCTAAGGGGTGTGTCTGTGTAAAGGCACTTTTGATACGGCTTGCTCAACGTTGCCCGTCGGTTAGCTTGTTGGCGAGGTGCGCAGCTCCGTGCAAATGGGGTACGCTGGTTTACGCCTCATTTGGCTATCAGCACGCATATTACACTCAGCTCAGCTAGGGGCACACAGTTTCAGCGTGTTAAACCACTGCTCACCTATGGGCACTCATTTTGCACCTGTTAAACCACTGCTCACCTACGGGCAGATGCACTCACCTTGTTAAACTGTAGCTCAGCTATAGGCACATCTGGCATCTTTTATTATTTTGTTATCTCACATTTCTTCAAAATAAATGGACTATTTCATTACATTATACATGAACTATGATTTTATATGTGTACATGTTTGTCAGGGACTTGTTTTGTGCTTATTTTACTAGAAATAAAAATTGGTGTTGTGGGGGCTTGAACCATAAATGCCTGCTCTTCAGCTGACATCTCTACTGCTACGCTATTGCTTCTTTGCTTACTTTGCTTTCCACTGACTGCTAACTGTGGCTAAGCTACGGGCACGCCCACGCAAATGAGCGCACTCACGGGCAAACATCTTTACGATTTAAAAAATATATATATAACATGTTCATTTATATATTTTATGTTCATAGTCTGTGGGGGCATGTGTTGTGTTGTGTTCATTCACATTTCCATGGCCTCTGTCGTGGGTATTTACTTTGGGCAATTTTACTCTTCTGGGGGCGTGTCCGCTTGCAGGGCTCGTCCTACGGACACGCCCTCTACTGTCTTCCACGGACCATGTTAGCCTTAGGTGTGATTCAGCATGCTCTCATGAATATGCAGAGCATGCTGACATCACTCCGTTTAACTGCAGCCTCCGTGTAAGAGTTATAACTCTTACACGGAGGCTTCGTGAATCCTGCCCTAAGTTTTTGCATTTTTTTTCATTTTTGTATTTACTGCCTTAAGAACTTGATTACATTAGTTGAATTAAAACAAAAGCAAAACACGGGAGTACTAGTCGGCAGAGTAAAGGAATCCACATCAACGAGCCACTATTATAGTCGCAATGCACAAATTAGGCAGTTTTCACTTCACTATCAATGAAATCCAATTCCACTCCATAGATAAAAGACGTTTCTGTTTTATTGTGCAAAGCACTTGCCATATCTGTTTATTTGTTCAGTAAAACAGAAATGTTTTTTATCTACATAGTGGAATATGATTTCGTTGATGGTGAAGTGAAAACTGTCTAATTTGTGCATTACGACTGTAATAGTGACTTGTTGATGTGGATTGCTTTACACTGCCGACTAGTACTCCTGTGTTTTGCTTTTGTTTTACTTATTATCTTGTACAGGAGTTTTGATTTTTGGGCAGCAGTTGTTGACATCCTATACATTAGTTGAATTGTTTGCATTTACTGGTTTTAGTAAACAGCCTGTTTAATTTACAGTTAGGACTGTGATACATGTTTATAAAAATTGCATGATACAGAGAGTTACTTAATTAGTATTAGGGAGACCAACAAGTGATTGACAAAAGATGTTTCTTTTCCTGAACAAAAAGGAAACATTAAGAAAATTGTAGCTGTCCAAGATGTGAAAATGCAAAACCCTAAGAAGTTATGTTAGCATTACAAGAGGAAGAATAGTAAGTCAACAAGATAACCAGCCAAACCAAATCTTCACTTTTTCCCTTACAACTGATCCAGTTTTTTTTAATGTATTTAACATTTTGTTAACCGGGAAAGTCCGACTTGGAACGAAGCCAATTTTCAGCGGAGGCCCAGGGAGAAAGGCTCCAGATGCATGTCTTTGTAGTTCTCATAATAAACACCCTATTCCTACTCTAAAGCCTGGCAATTGCTCACTAAAGCAATTATATAAGTCAGCACTAAAAATTTAAAAGCACTACACCCTCACAAACTCCCCTTGAGTACCTTGTTCCCCATTGGCACTTTTTTTCAATTATAAAGGAATTCCCAATACTATTCTAGCATGTCCAAAGGTCAGTTGTCAATCTCCGCTGGTGAATCTGGGAATCTTGAGGCAATGTTACAACTGCCTCATGTACACAGACAACCCTCTCCTCCTCCCAACAAATTCCAACACATGTGAGAGATGCAACCGTATAGCCAAACTGGAGGCTAAGGTCTCTCAACTCAGTACTGGCATAACCAGTCAGGAGGAGAAGGAAACCACACTCACTACAATTCCAGTCTCACATAGACCTACCACGACAGCAAACCAAACACATAAACACACAAAAACATACTCAGGGGCTCTAAATAAAAATCTGCCTAAGCAGCAGAGACCTCCAAAGCAGACACCCAAAAAACCGCTACCCCAAAACAAAACACATGCAACACATAGCTCACAAAGCCAGTGTGCTGAACAGTCACAGCCCTTAAGGCTAAACAACACACCTGCAACACTTGTAATAGGTGACTCTATCGTCAGGCACACTGATGTCCCGCTCACCAGGCTGAACAAGGAGAAGGTCACGGTTAGTTGCCTGTCAGGCGCTAGGATCCGCCACATAACACAAGCACTCAGGTCACTCCAAGGCAAGTACAAATATGACTCAGTCATTGTCCATGCTGGTGTGAATGACCTGAGATGTACCTCCCTGGACTACATGAAAATAGACATAGAGGAGCACTCTGAGCATGTAGCCCAGGCCAGTATGACACTGACCTTGAGTAGCATCTTACCCTCACCAAGAATGATGCCACAATATGAAGACAAGATGATCAATTTCAACAATTGGCTTAAGTATTGGTGTCATTCAAAGGGGATCCAATGCCTGTCAGCCTGGGATGACATGCTCGACAAGTCACGATGCTTCGGTAGGGACGGCTTGCACCTTTCACCCCTGGGCTTTCGGATATTGGCAAAGGCTCTTGCCACCCCCATAGTGCCTTTTTTAGGCAAAGCTCAAAAGACAAACCCACTTCCATTGGTATCACAAGAGATAAGAAACTAAGTTTTTGCATTTTTTTCATTTTTGTATTTACTGCCTTAAGAACTTGATTACATTAGTTGAATTAAAACAAAAGCAAAACACAGGAGTACTAGTCGGCAGAGTAAAGGAATCCACATCAACGAGTCACTATTATAGTCGCAATGCACAAATTAGGCAGTTTTCACTTCATAATCAATGAAATCAAATTTCACTCCATAGATAAAAGATGTTTCTGTTTTATTGTACAAAGCGCTTGCCATATTTGTTTATTTGCTCAGTAAAACAGAAATGTTTTTTATCTACAGAGTGGAATTTGATTTTGTTGATGGTGAAGTGAAAACTGTCTAATTTGTGCATTACGACTATAATAGTGACTTGTTGATGTGGATTGCTTTACACTGCCGACTAGTACTCCTGTGTTTTGCTTTTGTTTTACTTATTATCTTGTACAGGAGTTTTGATTTTTGGGCAGCAGTTGTTGACATCCTATACATTAGTTGAATTGTTTGCATTTACTGGTTTTAGTAAACAGCCTGTTTAATTTACAATTAGGACTGTGATACATGTTTATAAAAATTGCATGATACAGAGAGTTACTTAATTAGTATTAGGGAGACCAACAAGTGATTGACAAAAGATGTTTCTTTTCCTGAACTGAAAGGAAACATTAAGAAAATTATAGCTGTCCAAGATGTGAAAATGCAAAACCCTAAGAAGTTATGTTAGCATTACAAGAGGAAGAAGAGTAACTCAACAAGATAACCAGCCAAACCAAATCTTCACTTTTTCCCTTAGAACTGATCCAGTTTTTTTTTATTTATTTAACATTTTGTTAACCGGGAAAGTCCGACTTGTAACAAAGCCAATTTTCAGCGGAGGCCCAGGGAGAAACGCTCCAGATGCATGTCTGTAGTTCTCATAATAAACACCCTATTCCTACTCTAAAGCCTGGCATTTGCTCACTAAAGCAATTATATAAGTCAGCACTAAAAAATTAAAAGCACTACAACCTCACAAACTCCCATTGAGTACCTTGTTCCCCATTGGCCCTTTTTTTCAATTATAAAGGAATTCCCAATACTATTCTAACATGTCCAAAGGTCAGTTGTCAATCTCCGCTGGTGAATCTGGGAATCTTGAGGCAATGTTACAACTGCCTCATGTACACAGACAACCCTCTCCTCCTCCCAACAAATTTCAACACATGTGAGAGATGCAACCATATAGCCAAACTGGAGGCTAAGGTCTCTCAACTCAGTACTGGCATAACCAGTCAGGAGGAGAAGGAAACCACACTCACTACAATTCCAGTCTCACATAGACCTGCCACGACAGCAAACCAAACACATAAACACACAAAAACATACTCGGAGGCTCTAAATAAAAATCTGCCTAAGCAGCAGAGACCTCCAAAGCAGACACCCAAAAATCCGCTACCCCAAAACAAAACACGTGCAACACATAGCTCACAAAGCCAGTGTGCCGAACAGTCACAGCCCTTAAGGCTAAACAACACACCTGATACACTTGTAATAGGTGACTCTATCGTCAGGCACATGATGTCCCGCTCACCAGGCTGAACAAGGAGAAGGTCATGGTTAGCTGCCTGTCAGGCACTAAGATGCGCCACATAACACAAGCACTCGGGTCACTCCAAGGCAAGTACAAATATGACTCAGTCATTGTCCATGCTGGTGTGAATGACCTGAGATGTACCTCCCTGGACTACATGAAAAGAGACATAGAGGAGCACTCTGAGCATGTAGCCCAGGCCGGTATGACCCTGACCTTGAGTAGCATCTTACACTCACCAAGAATGATGCCACAATATGAAGACAAGATGATCAATTTCAACAATTGGCTTAAATATTGGTGTCATTCAAAGGGGATCCAATGCCTGTCAGCCTGGGATGACATGCTCAACAAGTCACGATGCTTCGGTAGGGACGGCTTGCACCTGTCACCCCTGGGCTTTCGGATATTGGCAAAGGTTCTTGCCACCCCCATAGTGCCTTTTTTAGGCAAGGCTCAAAAGACAAACCCACCTCCATCGGTATCACAAGAGATAAGAAACTAAGTTTTTGCATTTTTTTTCATTTTTGTATTTACTGCCTTAAGAACTTGATTACATTAGTTGAATTAAAACAAAAGCAAAACACAGGAGTACTAGTCGGCAGAGTAAAGGAATCCACATCAACGAGTCACTATTATAGTCGCAATGCACAAATTAGGCAGTTTTCACTTCACCATCAGTGAAATCAAATTCCACTCCATAGATAAAAGACGTTTCTGTTTTATTGTGCAAAGCGCTTGCCATATCTGTTTATTTGCTCAGTAAAACAGAAATGTTTTTTATCTACAGAGTGGAATTTGATTTTGTTGATGTTGAAGTGAAAACTGTCTAATTTGTGCATTACGACTATAATAGTGACTTGTTGATGTGGATTGCTTTATACTGCCGACTAGTACTCCTGTTCTTGTGTAATTATCT
>NC_056727.1:512859685-512877185 GCF_019279795.1 Protopterus annectens | reverse complement strand
CCCTGCTCAGAGCATTTAGGTAAGTTTTTTGTTTAATTTTTTTATTATATTTTTGATGTTTCAAACTTCATTCATATGTTGTCGAATATATGAGGTTCGAAGTTTTGAAACTTCAAATTTATAATATAGACCCATTATTTCCACTTATTAACTAACTAGGTTACTAAGATATTAATTTGCAGGTTTAAATGTTCTAGACATGGTTCTAGGCAATTGACTGATTTTGTAGGTTTTTAGATTTAGTCATCTCATAGATTCATAGCTGTTTACTAGACTAACAATCACAAGGACCTTTTTAAGCCTAGCCATGCATCTCAAATCTCTGATAAGTTCTGATTCCCTTGATAAGTGTAAGCAGAGGCTTGGGAGATGAACATTAGGTTCATAAGCATTTGTAATACATGCTGTCTAGGAAACCATTAACAAGTCTAGCCTAAATTCCCAATTGCCCCAAAGCACTGTTAAGTGACCTGCTCAAGGTCACACAGCAGGTAAATGAGGAATGAAGGGCTCAAGCCCTTTACCACTGGAAGTAGCTCATTAACAGCTCACAGCCCTAACCCTCTACACCATCTGCTAGTATCCAATTCCCAACGTATCTATACCTGCACACACACACACACACACACACACACACACACACACACACACACACACACACACACACACACACACACACACACACACACACACACACACACACACACACACATATATAGCGTTGTCGCCTCACAGTAAAACGCTGTCCGGTTCGATTCTCAGCTAGAGCATTTTCTGCGTGGAGACATGCGTGAATGGGCGTACCTTCGTTGAAGGTTGTGCATCAGGCCTGGCAAGCCAGTACGTAAAAATCAACTGCCAATCATTAGCGGACCGGAGTTCTGCTGTGGCAACCCCTAACCGGGAAAACGTGTGTGTGTGTATGTGTGTGTGTGTGTGTGTGTGTGTGTGTGTGTGTGTGTGTGTGTGTGTGTGTGTGTGTGTGTGTGTGTGTGTGTGTGTGTGTGTGTGTGTGTAGGCATATTATGGGTCTCTATCATTATATATATATATATATATATATACATATATGTGTGTGTGTGTGTGTGTGTGTGTGTGTGTGTGTGTGTGTGTGTGTGTGTGTGTGTGTGTGTGTGTGTGTGTGTGTGTGTGTGCATGTATCTGTGTGTGTGTGTGTAATATTATACTTACCCATATGCTATTGTGGGGCTCTAGCTCCACAAGAATCTAGGCTTTAAAGTCGGATACAATGAAACCACACTGCCATAGTCCTCTCAAGTATGCTTATATAAAGACGTTACAAAAGTCTTCCATGAATGCTAACTCTCAATGCTTCCTTCCTTCTTTACTCTTAAATTCCATATCTGCTAACTGGTTTAACAGGCCCTTGTAAAATTGTGTTATGAATGTTTGTGTTAACTTGCTTTTCTCTTCATGTGCTCTCTTCTGTGCCTGCATACTCACACAATCTGTGTTTGGCTCTTCAAGATTCATTGTGCTTAGATCTTTTCTTCTTACCTCACAATCAGTACTGTCCTGTATGCTGACAGCTTGATCTTTACTAGGTCTAGCTACAACCTTGCCTTATAAAAAAAAAACTCTAGAACAGAATAATCCATATACAACATTAGTTTCTTTGCATTTACTTGTGAATTAGTATCATTAAAACTATTTAGTGATATAAGTACCATGACCTGCCACATTGACATATATCTGTTACTAATAATACTCCCAGTGAATGTATTCACACCTTTAAATATCTGGGCATATTGACTGAACTCTCCCTCCTTCTCTCTCTTTCCACCTGTACATAATTCAACTCCCAACAACAAACTGCCATTATTATGTTTCTAATGTCTGAGTGCAGTAAGATCATATTCTGATTTCAGGCACTCCTACTGTGTACAAAGAGAGCATCTGGGAAAGAAAAAAAAAATAAACTTGTTTCCTGCCTTTCCTGTAAGTGGTCTAGACTGTTTGTAGGCTTCTGAGCCCCCAAGCCTTTCTGTGTTGGAGGGAAGCTTTCTAGCTTAATTTTGTTTCTTAGAACTAGCCAGTTTTCTAATTTCAGCACTCAAATCTGTTTCTTTGAACTTAGCACTTGTTCAGAACTCGTTGTAAGCACTAAATAAGCTGCAAATTACTACAGCACTCAACTTTCCTCACTTGTCTAGAGGAAAGCAGTTTTTATTACTTAATAAATAAGCACCTATCTAGGCATGTCTAAGGGTCAGCTCCCGGTGATTTCTCCTGTCTACCTGATGAATCTGGGCATCTTGGGGCAATGCAGCAATTGCCTCATGTACACAGACATCCCTCTCCTCCTACCATCCAACACTACAACCTGTGAGAGATGCACTTATATAGCCAAACTGGAAGCAAAGCTCTCTTCACCCAAGACTGGACTAGACAGTCAAGAGGAGAAGGTAAACACTTGCATCACACCACACTCATCAAATAGTCCCTCAAAACCTACACCACCAAAACACACACATAGAAACACAAAACACACACCTACATTTGTGGAGGCTCTCAATAAAACCCTGCCCAAGCATCAGGGACCTCTAAAGCAGAAATGCAAGCAAACTCCACCCCTCCAACACAACCCAAATGACACATAGCCCACAAACTCAGTGTGCCACTCAACCACAGCCCATAAGGCATAACAACGTACCCAACACTCTAGTCATAGGTGACTCTATAGTCAGGCACACTGATGTTTCACTCACCAGGCTAAACAAGGAGAAAGTTAGTGTCAGCTGCCTGTCAGGTGCCAGGATCTGCCACATAATGCACGCACTCAGGTTACTCCACAACAAGTACAAATATGACACTGCCATTGTCCATGTTAGTGTGAATGATCTGAGATGTATCTCCCTGGACTACATGAAAAGAGACATGGAGGAGCTCTCCGATCTTGTAGCCCAGGCAGGTATGACCCTATCCCTGAGTAGTATCCTGCCATTACCCAAAATGATACCACAGTACAAGGACAAAATGATTGACTTCAACAATTGGCTAAGCTTCTGGTGTCATTCTAAGAGGATCCAGTATTTGTCTGCCTGGGACAACATCATCGACAGACCACAATGCTTTGCCAGAGATAGCCTGCGCCTGTCGCCCTTGGGATTCCGGATACTGGCAAAGGCTCTTGCCACCCCTATAGTGCCTTTTTTTAGGCAAGGTTCAAATGACAAATTCACCACCGTAACAGGTACAAGCAAGCAAAATCTGAGGGTAATGCTACTCAGTGCTAGAAGTCTAAACCTCAAAATGCACTCACTCGAGGATGGAGAACATCGACATCTGTGCAGTGACAGAGACCTGGTTCAAGGCTCCAGAAAGCACCCCTGCATTACCAGGCTATAATTCATACCACACCTTTTGGCTACCTAACCTGGAATGAAGCACTAAAGGTCGAGGCGTGTCATTCTAAGAGGATCCAGTATTTGTCTTCTGGGAGGATGTGATCGACAGACCACGATGCTTTGCCAGAGATAGCCTGCACCTGTCGCCCTTGGGATTCCGGATAATGGCAAAAGCTCTTGCCACCCCTATCGTGCCTTTTTTTAGGCAAGGTTCAAATGACAAATTCATCACCATAACAGGTACAAGCAAGCAAAATCTGAGGATAATGCTACTCAGTGCTAGAAGTCTAAACCTCAAAATGCATTCACTCGAGGATGGAGAACATCGACATCTATGCAGTGACAGAGACCTGGTTCAAAGCTCCAGAAAGCACCCTTGCATTACCAGGCTATAATTTATACCACACCTTTCAGCCACCTAACCCAGAACGAAGCACTAAAAGTCGAGGCATGTCCATATTCATTAAGGATATCCACACCTCCAGGCTAGTTGCACAGCATAATGCATCCGAGATTATTCAAGTGCAACTAACTCTGGGCAAGACCGCAATCCAAATTGTAGCTTGCTACAGACCTCCACCATGCCCCAGGATTCCCACTCCTCATTTCTTGGTGCACTGGAAAGTATTAGGGTACAACCTAACACCCTACTAATGGGCGATTTCAACTAACCCACGCTTAACTGGGAAAACTATTCATGTACCAACTCTTTTGCTCAACGTTTTCTGGAATTCATAAATTCCAATGCCTTGGATCAACTTATTCACCCCCCCCCCCCAGGGCAGCAATATCCTAGACCTGGTCATTACCAACATGGGCAACTGGTGTTCCACACCAGAGATCAATTCCTCGTTGGTCAGATCCGACCACAAGCTAATCACCCTAGACATCCACATCCTGCCCCCATCCCCAATTAGGGAAACCACTGTAAAAAAATTCTCCAAAGCCAACTTCACACTTCTTAAGACAGAAGTGGCAAAATTCATGACACCCATGCAGACGGACAATAGAGGTAGGACTGCTGAATCCTACACAAATGCACTTTATAAGCACTTACACAGGTGCATGGATCATGCTATCCCTAATAGAACCAGGATGCTATCCTCCAAAAAAAGGAAGCCAATCCGGTGGTCCTCTGCCATAAACAAACTCTACAACAGAAGAAAGAAACTCTTGCAAAAAAAGAGTAAAATCCCATGACTGGAGGAACTCCCTGGTCAACCTCAGTAAGAAGCTGAGATCCCTCATAAAATCCTCCAAAGCTAGTTACGAAAACAAAATTGCCACTGATTCTAAAGACAACCACAAAGCATTCTATAGCTATGTCAAGAAACTCAATGGCAACACTCAGATCTGCGTTACAGCACAATGGCACTAAATATACAGAACCAACTGATATTGCCAAATCCTGGCAGATAGGTTCAGTGCTAACTTTACTCCCTTCTTACCCCCTAGAGGGCCCATCTCTATACCAGAAGAATGCAAAGTTCCTGTAATCACGGCTGCACAGGTAAAAAACACACTATCCAAAGCCAAGAACACAGCATTCATTGGACCTGACAATATCCCAGGCTGCATTGTACACGAACTACAGAATGAACTGGCACCCTACCTAAGTACCATGTTCAGTCATAGCCTCACCTCAGGCTTTGTGCCCACTGAATGGCGCACCATGATGGTTATGCCAGTCTACAAAGGGGGAGCCATGATGGACCCCGGGAACTACCACCCCATTAGCCTGACGAGCCTGGTCTGCAAGGCCATGGAACATATCATCAATGAACTAATAAACAAAATAGTGGTAATCTCCAAACTGTGGACCCTACCCAGTTCAGGTTTGTAAAAGGCAGATCATGTCTCCTAAATCTGATAGACTTCTTTGAAGCAGTCACCAAAGCCAGAGATGAGGGTAAGGTGGTTCACACAGCTCATCTAGATCTCGCCAAGGCTTTCGACACCATCGCCAACTCTGGAATTATAGATAAGCCCACTAAACTAGATATAAATCCCTATGTCACAAGATGGGTTGCCAACTGGCTCACAGATAGAACCCACACCGTGAAAGTAGCAGACTCCAAATTTGACTTCAGACCAGTGACAAGTGGAGTACCACAGGGTTCAGTTCTGGGTCCTCTCCTGTTTGGTATCTACTTCTCTGAAGTACAAGCTAACACAGAAGGTCTTTGGCTAACAAAGTTTGTAGATGACTGCAAACTAGGAGCCATAATCAAAACTGCTAATGATGTGGACATACTACAAAAGGGCCTCACTGAGACAGATGCCTGGTGTCAAAGCAGTGGCGGCTGGTGACTTCAAATCAAAGGGGGGTTGCAGGAGACAGCTGAATGGGTGGGATCAATGGGAAGGGGTGTGACCAACTTAGAAAGGGGAGGAGCTATGCTCAAAACCACAAAAACTAACTAAATACACTGCCCTGGGTGCCAAACTGTCATTATGAGAGTCCAATCAAGACAAAATGAATTGCAGAAGAATAAAAATATTTCAATACATTGGCTGCATGACAGCTTACTTAATATCTAGATGGAAACAAAAAGGTTGTGAGGCATGAAAAAATAAATTACTTTTTAAATACATTAATGGAATGCCAGTCAAAATCAAGTATAAGTAAAACAAGCAGCAATCAACTCAAACCACTTTTTGCACTGCAGTTCTAATTATAGTTTATATTCAGCTTTATTAAAGTACCAAGTAACATGCCGAAAGTAGAAATGTCTGATGCCTCCACTTGTAAAAATGTTTCTTATCCAAAAAAAGACCTGCTGCCTGACAACTATCTACTTGTTTCATGGAGAAAACATGATCAAAGTAAAAAATGAAAAGCAAACAAGAAATAAGCTCAAGATACATTGCTTAAAAGGATTACTGTACAGGTTATCAACCACATGATTGGCATTCTGTTTAGTTTATGGGTAAAGCCTGCAGAGATGACTGGAAGTCTCCAAGTGTAATGAGCTTCTTATAATGTAATTCTGTCCTTTATTACAAATACTATCATATGCATTTCAATACCCGAGCCTTATAGGTTCATAGGTTCATAGGTTCGTACTAGGCTATCTGCCCTAAGGCATTTATAAGCCTAGCCAGAGTGTATGTGGCTTACACCACCCCTTAGGGTGAGAATACTACGCCCTTTTAGGGTTTAGTTTACTATGCCTCTGTCTAGTAGTGACACAGAGATGACCCGCGGGGTAAACCTACGATCTCCCATCCATTCGTCGAGATTTCTCTTGAATAGAGTCAGTGAGGGGCTCTGCCTAACATGGACTGGGATTCTGTTCCAGAGTGTAGGGAGCCTCTGGGTTATGAATCTGTCCCTCCAGCACGTCCTATTTATTTCTGTGTTGAGGTTTAAGTCACTTGTTCTCGTGGCTCTGATGGATTTGGATTTTCTGAGGTGGAGCATGTCCATTAATTCAGGATTGGACATGGCCTTGTACGTCAGGCACAGATCACCTCTGAGCAGGTGGTATGCGACTGAATAGAGCGGGAGTTTTTTCAGTCGGGCGGCATATGACATATGTTTAAGACCCTTTATCCTCTTGGTGAGGAACTTTTGGGGTCTTTCCAACTGCTGCAGGTGTCGGTGAGATACATCCCAAATGGGGCATTGTACTCAATCATTGGCCTGATAAGAAAGAGTACAGGGCACAATGACCTCTCTTGATCTAGATGTGAAACCCTTCATGATAAGGTGGGCAATATAGAAGGTCTTCCTAACCACTTTGGCAATGTGAGTGTCAAATGAGAGGTTACTGTCAACCTGGGTCCCTAGGTCCCTGATTACCTCTTCCGTGTAATGGATTACCGCCTATGTGGTAATTTGTCGGTACCTTGTTTTTCCCAAAGGGTATGACTATACATTTTTGGCGTTCAGCTTAAGGCCATGGCTCTGGCACCAATTATCCATTTCTATGAGGCCTCTCTGAAGGATGTTTGTGTCCGCTGGAGTATCAATTATGGCACCCAGTTTGCAGTCATCTGCGAACTTTGTCAGCCACAATCCTCCTATGTTTGCCTGTACCTCGGAAAAATAAATGCCAAACAAGAGGGGTCCCAGGACTGAGCCCTGTGGGACACCGCTTGTGACTGGCTTAGAGTCTGACATAGCTCCAGCAACTCTGACCCTGTGGGTTCTGTCCTTGAGCCAGTTTGCAACCCATCTTGTGACATATGGGTTTACATTTAAGCTGGTGAGTTTGTCTATGATGCCCGAGTGGGGTATTGTGTCAAAGGCTTTTGCAAGGTCAAGGTAGGCTGTGTGAACTGCCTTACCCTCATCAATGGCCTTAGTGACTGTTTCAAAAAAGTCGACCAAGTTCAAAAGGCAGGATCTGCCCTTGACAAAGCCAAATTGGGTAGGATCCAATGTCTGTAGGTCCCCAATGTCTTTGTTTATGAGTTCCATAATGATCCTCTCCATAGCTTTGCAGACCAGGCTCGTCAAGCTTATGGGGTGGTAATTTCCAGGGTCCATAGAAGCACCGCCTTTGTGAAGTGGGACCACTGTTGCCGTACGCCACTCTTTGGGTACGTATCCTGTAGTAAGGCTAAGATTAAATAGCAGCCTTATGTGTGGGTTTAGTTCCTCTTGGAGTTCATGTAGCACACAGCCCGGGACATCATCCGGTCCCATTGACGCTGTGTTTTTAGCTTTAGAGAGGGCGGCTCTCACCTGGGCATCTGAGATGTTAGGGAGGCTACACTCTGCTGGGATAGTTATTTCTCCTTTTGGGGAGGGGAGGAGAAATTTGCACTGAACCTGTCTGCCAGAATGTTGGCAATGTCAGTGGGTTCGGTGTATTTTGTGTCATTTTGGACTAACTCTGAGCATATCTGGGAGTTTCCATCCAGGTTTCTAACATAGCTAAAGAAGGCCTTGTGATTGTCTTTTGTGTCTTTTGCGATTTTTCTCTCAAAGTTGGCCTTGGATGATTTTATGAGTGATCGTAGTTTTTGCTAGTACTGATCAGAGACGCCTTCCCTTTTAGGGATTTTGCTCTGTCATGTAGTAGCTTCCTCCTCCTGTTGTAAAGTTTGTTTATGGCTGGGGTCCACCAGACTGGGCCTGCCTTTGGGGAATGGGTCTTGGTTTTATTTGGGATTGCATGATCCATGCATTCTTGAAGGTGCCCATAGAAGGCATTTGCAAAGGATTCAGCAGTGTGGGTTGTGGTTTCCACTGGCCCAGGGGCCTTGAAGGATACCACTTCAGTCTTAAGAAGTGTGAAGTTTGCTTTTGAGAAGTTCTTCACTGTGGTCTTTTGTGCAGGGGTGGGGGCGGATGTGGATTTCCAGTGAGATTAATTTATGGTCTGATCTTACCAAAGAGGGATATACTTCCGGTGTGGAGCATTTTGTCCCCATGTTTGTGATGATCAGGTCTAGTATATTGTCTCCTCGTGTGGGAATGGTGACTAGTTGTTCCATTGCATTTGAGTTTATGAATTCTAGGAACCTTTGGGCTAGGGTGTTGGGGCTTGAGTAATGTTCCCAGTCTATGTTTGGGTAGTTGAAGTCTCCCAAAATGATGGTATTTGGAGAGACATTCATACTCTCCAGTGTCTTCAGGAAGGCTGTGTGGGGTTCCTGAGTTTGAGAGGGTGGTCTGTAGCATGCTACAAACTGTAAGGCAGTTTTGCCTATGGTTAGTTGCACCTGGATAGTCTCCGATGCTTCGTGCGTTGCCACTAACCTGGAGGTGTGGGTATCTTTGATGAAAATGGATATCTCCCTCCTTTTGTGGTTCGGTCCAAGTTTTGGGGCGGAAAGCATGATATGAGGTAAAACCTGATAGTGCTGGGGTGCGCTCAGGAGCCTTGAACCAGGTTTCAACCACCGCACAGACATCGATGTTCTCCATACTGAGGAGGGCTTGAGGCGTGCATCTTGAGGTTTAGACTTCTGGCATTGAGCAGCATTACCCTTAGTTTTTTTCCACTTGTGTTTTCTAGGAGGTAGTTTTGTCATTTGAGCCTTGCCTAAAAGGCACTATGGGGTGGCAAGAGCCTTGGCCAATATCCGAAGCCCAGGGTGACAGGTGCAAGCCATCCCTTGAAGCAGCGTGGCTTGTCAAGCATGTCATCCCAAGCAGACAGACATTGGATCCCCTTAGAATGACACCAGTAATTAAGCCAATTGTTAAAACTGATCATTTTGTCTTTGTACTGTGGCATCATTCTTGGTGAGGGTAAGATGCTGCTCAGGGTCAGGGTCATACCGGCCTGGGCTACATAATCAGAGAGCTCCTCTATGTCTCTTTTCATGTAGTCCAGGGAGGTGCCTCAGGTCGTTCACACTGGCATGTACAATGACTGAGTCATATTTGTACTTGCTGTGGAGTGATCTGAGTGCTTGTGTTATGTGGCGGATTCTAGCTCCCGACAGGCAGCTTACTGTGACCTTTTCCTTGTTCAGTCTGGTGAGCGGGACGTCAGTGTGTCTGACTATGGAGTCACCTATTACAAGTGTGTCTGGCATGTTGTTTGGCCTTAAGGGCTGTGACTGTTTAGCACACTGACTTTGTGAACTATGTGTTGCATGTGCTATGTCTTGAGGTGGTGGTTGCTTGGGTGTCTGCTTTGGAGGCCTCTGTTGTTTTGGTAGATTTTTAATCAGCGCCTCCGAGTATGTTTTTGTGTGTTTATGTGTTTGGTTTGCTGTTGTGATAGTTTTATGTGAGACTGGGTTTGTGGTGTGCGTGGTTACCTTCTCCTCCTGACTGGTCTTGCCAGTACTGAATTGAGAGAGCTCAGCCTCCAGTTTGGCTATATAGTTGCATCTCTCGCATATATTTGTATTTGTTGGGAGGAGGAGAGGGTTGTCTGTGTACATGAGGCAACTGTAACATTGCCTCAAGATTCCCAGATTCACCAGCTGAACAGGAGAGGACGCCATCAACTGACCCTTCGACATGCTAGAAATAGTGAAAAAGATTGCTGTGTAACTGAGTCAGAAAGGACCTATAGGGAGATGTGTACTCAACAGAATTTAGGTGAATGAAGTACTTTCTTTTGTTTAAGAGTGCTTTACCTGTATAAAAATGCTTTAGGAGCAAGTGCTGAGCTTTTCAGATAGAGTATAGGCTGTTTAGATTGCAAGTAGAACAGTTCTAAGGGAAAAATTGAACAGCAGACTTGGCGGAGCCAGAAAAAGTTTAACCTTGTTTAACCAAGTTTAACCGGCGCTGAGCTATGCGCACGACCGCTCAAAGCCATGCAAAGGCGGATTTTAAGCAGTGAACTACAAAAGAGCTAGAAATGGTCCCAAACAACCAATTACTACAGCTTCTTGTGCTGAGGTCACTTCCCCCAAGGACAGGTAGGCTGCTCAAGGCTCCCCAATCCCACTGGTGAGCAAAGAAACTTCCTTCTATCCAAGTAAGGTAATGGACAACACAGGAACTACACCACAGCCCAGAATACAGCAATGCCTGTATACTGGTCTAAACTAGTTGAGAAAGGCGGGAAAACAAGGATTATTTTTTGTTTTTTGTAGAAATACACAGAAAATGCAGAGACAGTGATAAATTAGTTACACAGGCTAGCACACTTTAGTGGGCAGCCTCCACAGTTAAATTAAACAAACAAACAAGCAAACTTTCGATTAAATTCGACTAAATGTAACTTTAAGTGCAGATTTAAAAATAAATGCAGTAATCAGAAAAAAAAACAGTTCAGGCTAGTTTAAAGTAAGCAACAGAAGCTATTTCCAGTGAAAAAAAGCAAATATACTTAAATCCAGAAGGTAGTCGCTTTTTCGAGTTCCTTGCTGCTAGGACCACTCTGTAAACCCACGTGGAGCTTGTCTGAGCAGTATAGCCAGAAAAAAACGCCCAGAGGCGGATTTTAAGCAGTGAACTACAAAAGAGCTAGGAATGGTCCCAAACAACCAATTACTACAGCTTCTTGTGCTGAGGTCACTTCCCCCAAGGACAGGTAGGCTGCTCAAGGCTCCCCACTCCCACTGGTGAGCAAAGAAACTTCCTTCTATCCAAGTAAGGTAATGGACAACACAGGAACTACACCACAGCCCAGAATACAGCAATGCCTGTATACTGGTCTAAACTAGTTGAGAAGGGCGGGAAAACAAGGATTATTTTTTTGTTTTTTTTTTTTGTAGAAATACACAGAAAATGCAGAGACAGTGATAAATTAGTTACACAGGCTAGCACACTTTAGTGGGAAGCCTCCACAGTTAAATTAAACAAACAAACAAGCAAACTTTCGATTAAATTCGACTAAATGTAACTTTAAGTGCAGATTTAAAAATAAATGCAGTACATTATCTAGTTAAGTATTCTCTACATGGCAACAACAGAAAGGCTTTCAATGTTGGCAATTCTTTAACAGTATGCTTATTAAAGCTTACTTGCATCTTACGATCTCAGCCAAGCTTACCTGATGGTCATTAAAGTATTGCTACTTAAACACAGAGCAACAGGCACTTTGAGTAATAAGCATAAATCACAGTATAAAAAATATGACAGAAACCAGACCACTTTGCAAAAATCAAGGACAGATGAAATGCCACTCTAGTACTTGTGTCTACCTTGGATGGGGGAGTAATACTCTGCACATTTACACTGCATAACTACTCCTTGCCTTGCTTCGACACATCCAGAGTCACTACATGGGGGAGTGGGGTGCAACGAGTATGTCACAATTTGAAATGTCTCTGGCTGACTGTGATGGCCCTGACACATTTGTCATAACTCTCAACCGCAGAGCAAGAAATCTGGTCAAAGCCATACAAAGAAGTGAGACAAAGGCCCAAAAATAAGGACATTTTTTAAAATATTGCTCTTATAAACTTAGAAAGATAATAGGTCTTGCATTAGTATGAATTTTCTGAATGGTATGAAATCTGAAACTCAAATGTCTGTCATTATTTTCTAACTTCAGTCTTTAATGATTTGTCACTAATTTGCCAAAAAAAACCACGCAATTTTATGAAAAATGAACCAAAAATGTGATGTAAAAATATAAAATAGCCACACAATACAGCTGGGAACCTGTCAAAGAAGGGACACTTTAATATTAGTACTGTTAGCTTAGAGTAGCTGACAAAATAAAAGAATCTACATGCATTTCTGAAATAAAAGTAATCTATAACTCTGATTATTACAGTTATTTCTTAATTGTAAACCTTCCATGTTTTCTTCCAAAATTACTATTTTGAGGAGGGATTATTAGGGGAAGAGCAAAATTTTTAGCCAAAATCAGGGACAGTTGAGAGGTTTGGCTATGCAATTTATTTGCATGATGTACCTCTCAACCTGTTAATGCAATAAATCTGGACAAGGCCAAATATATTGGGGGAACATATAAACAGTACTAAAAATTGCTCTTGTATAAACTGAGACAGTTGATAGAACATGTCTTACATTAGCATGCATTTTTCTGAAGGTTATGAAGTCTGAAACTCAGTGTATTATTTAGTGACTTAATTCCTAAATGATTTTGCCAGAAAACCACAAATTTTATGAGGAACAAACCAAAAATAAGAAGCAAAAATCTATTCATTCTTTGAAAATCTGGACAGTTGGGAGGTATAGTTCAGCTGGGGCTCTCTTTAAGTTTGCTGCCCTTCCCCCGCACAAAATCATGGAGCCTCCCCCTGCAGCCATTCCAATGATCCATTACTTGGCTATTTCACTCCATTTACCATAAACACTAATGTGCATACTGATTTACTTCTATGATGATTTGGACTTCATTTGAAAGTTTTATTTCGCATTTTACAGCGCAAACACTAACACATCTGCTAAACAAACTTAGCATTAAAACTTCTCTGCCCTTGAAACTCACATTCATTGAAACAGCATTGAAACCCACATTCAAAGAAAATACATTTTACCAGTGGCAGATAAAGATTAATTCTGGGCTGTTTTCAAATCATAGGCCTCTTGCATATGAAACATACATGTGCTCTTTGATGCACCTTCCTATTGTTTTGAACATTTTTCCAGTAAACAATGAAACAAAATGCATACACCAATAATGACAAAACTGCCCATTTCAGAACATTTCCATCATAAGTCTACTCAAACTTCTACAGTCCACCATTATCAGTAAATATGCACAATCTCTGAAGTAAAAAACTCATCTAAATAATTCCACATTAAATAAATCTGTAACTAATGAAGAGGTTGCTGCTAGCAAACACCTTTATATTTCATGGTTTCATCGAAAAATAAAGTGTCTGATGCCCCTGAGGAATAAATTGCCTATATTACATTAAAAATGATAAGCTAGTAATATTGCAATAGGAAATGGATGGCAAACTGATAACAGGCAGTATCTTGACTTTTTCAGTATGGCAGCATTCACCCCTTGTGGGAGTAGAACCAACAACCTTCTGCATTAAAAGCAAGTACACAACCTGTTGTGCTATTAACAATGTAAGTTGACTTTGCACAAGCAGCACTAAACTTCTCTTCCCCTGCAGATCTCAGCTCCTTGGAAAATCTACTCAATATTCAACTGCATCTCAACTTCGCAGCACAAGAAATCTGGAAAAAGCCAAGTTTATTGGGGGGGGGTTCAAAAGGCCAAAAACCAGGGACACATTAAACATTGCTTGTATAATCTTGGAAAGTTGCTAGAATAAAATGCTGCGTTACCACCATACATTTTACTGCCAAGGTCCCTGTCCAAAAGAGTCAGAGCAACATACCACTACGCCAAATCAGCTGCTTTGTGAAAGAAAAATGCTGTGTTACCACCATACATTTTACTGCCAAGGTCCCTGTGCAAAACAGTCAGAGCAACATACCACTACGCCAGATTGGCTGCTTTGTGAAAGAGAGGAAGACTGAAACTTAAATGGCTATCATTTAATGAATTCAGTTCTCACCATTGCAGTCAACCTCTTAGCACAAAACACCTGGACAAACCCAGTAATGAAGGAATACAGCCCTCAAACATATTCAGTGAATTCAGTTCTTGCCATAGCTGTCAACCTTACCACAAAAACTGGACAAAGCCAATACTGGGGTAATACAGTCCCAAAAATAAGGACAAATTTCAAATACTCATCTTAGAAAATTGCTAGAATAAAAGGTTGTGTTACTATGCATTTTCTGAAGAATATGAAGTCTGAAATTCAATGTCAATTTTACTTCTGACGGAACAAAAACTATTTTCAGCAGAGGCCCAGGGAGAAATACTGCAGACACATGTCTTTGTAAAATGGCAGGACATCAGAGCAAATTCGCACAAACACAGGGATAAGATGCAGACTCCACACAGAAGGAACCCCAGCCGAGAATCAAACCAGAAAACCTATAGCTGTGAGGCAACAATGCTACCACTGCACCATCAAATATGCAAAGAATAAAACATTCAGAAACCTGAAGTCTGAAATTCAAATGCCTGTCAATTTTATTTAACATTTGTTAATCAGGACAATCTGACTTGGAACAAAAAAAGAATTTTCAGCAGAGGCCCAGGAAGAAATAATGCAGACATGTCTTTGTAACATGGGAGGACACAAAAGCAAACCCACACAAACACAGGGAGAAGATGCAGACCCCACACAGAAGGCACGCCAGTCAAGAATCATACCTGAGAACCTGCTGCTGTGTGGCAACAATGCTACCACTGCTCCATCAAATATCAAGCATTGCAATATTTAGAAACCACAGATATTATGAGGAACAGATCAGATCACATATGAGGCAAAAATCTGCAGTTTTTTTTTTTACAAATGGTGGTGGGTAGGGAATTCAGGTCCTTAACAACTGCATACAAGGTACAGGGTTCAAGCCTGAGTATCTCTACCCACCACCATTTGCTCTCTCTAGCCTCCAGTATATAGTAACTGGGGCATTCGACACACACACACACACATGCTGATCGAGAGGCAGTCAAATTCACCCACATACACATTCACCCCCCATAAAAAACACTCGGACCCACATATACAAACACATATATCACATCTTGTGTTAGATCTGTTTTTTCTATTGACTGGTATATTGACACCTTGCTGTGGAATGCTGAGTGTCCAATTTGGATCATTCATATTCCAAACCCATTATTTATGCATACTTAATCCCCATCAGGACACACTGCACAATTTCTAACACACTATTTATCACAGCATGGTCACTTTATCATTCTTTTCAAATAGTCCCAATTGTCATTCTACAGGATTCAGGCAACTGAGATCTTTGAGATATACTGTGCAAAAAATGGAGACAAATGAGCGTCCACAGTATTGCTCTCAATAAGACAGCACTGTGATAACATTTATATGCCTGTTATTCCAACAGCTAAACAATGGACTCATACTAGTGGAAAATGTTTCATTTAAAATAATGCAGTTCATACCTTTTAAATCAAAACTGTGTGTATATGTACATGGACTTTTCTGTACAATTAAAATATTTCTCTGGTACATGATTAAATGTCTAATGTACATAACGTTTTTATTTCTGGACCCTCACCTGTAAATGGGTTTTGCCCAGTAAGGGCAGAAATAAACAAACAAATTAGTAGATAAATAAATAAAAAAATATGATATATCCACAAAAGCTTGTCAACAGTTAAGCAAAATGTTTTCTGTTAGACAGCCCACCCTCATTAACAGATGCAGTTCAACATGTAATGAAAGAGATTTTATTCTGTTGGGTGTCTGACATTGATAGATCAGCATAAAAAATACTACACATACCACCAAGAAGAAAACTCTCTGTATTCTAGTTCTTCTATCTTCTTCTACTTCTTCAGTTCTTCTTCAGCTCAGCACAGCTATTAGCTGACAAAATATAGGCCGCTAAAAAAAAAATAGAAATCCAATGGCAAATGATAATAAATCCTTCACTTGTGTCTGTGATTGACTCACGAATCAGTCCACAACCGAAACTGGCTGCAACTGTTTGATTCTCACTCTTTTCCCAGCACATAAAGCCCGGGAAGAGAGCGTCAACCAATCAGCAGCCATTTAGCCCAAGCACGTCATGTACGTGCCTGCGGACGTCGCAGTCTGAACCCCTTCCAATTCTATGCAGTTACAAACCGCATAGACTGCTGGGCATCACACTGATGCCTTAATTTGCTCTCCGGGCTGCAGCATAAACAAAAAGAAAAAAAAAGTCTTTATTTAAAACCACCGCAACCCGAGGTGGTCAGTCTTGCATACTCGCCGAGGCAGGAACTTCAAAGACGAGTCGCGGATTCGGAGTAGAACTGAACTGTCTGTCTGAGACAGGAAAAAAAAAAAAATAATAAACAAAAAAGTACTTTTTTCTTTTTTTTGCTGAGGGGGCTGCAGTCCGGCAGACCGATGCCACGAGCTGCCCCTGTGTCAAAGCCATGGCCTGAAGCTCAATGCCAAAAAGTGTAATGTCATCCCCTTTGGTAAAAACTCTGTACCCATGAACTACCACATAAGTGGTAGTCTACTTAACGCCGAAAGCGTGATAAGAGACCTTGGGACACAGGTGGACAGTAATCTCTCCTTTGATAATCACATTGCCACAGTGGTCAGGAAATCCTTCTACGTGGCTCACCTCATCACAAAAGGTTTCTAATCCAGAAAAAAAGAGGTAATTGTTCCCCTCTACTCATCACTCATTAGACCCATTATAGAGTACAACACCCTTTTTGGTAAGTACCTCACAAGACATCTACAACAACTGGAAAGGCCATAGAAATACCTCACAAAGAGGATTACTAGACTCAAACAGATGCCCTACGCAGACCGTCTAAAAAATCTTCAGCGTTACTCTGCTGCATATCGTCTACTCAGAGGCAATCTCTGCCTAACATACAAAGCTATGTCAAAATCAGAGCTGTTGGACATGCTCCACTTAAAGAAATCCCAATCCCTCTGAGCCTAGAACCTAAACCTTGTCACCACAATAAACAGAACATGCTGGTGGGATAGATTCCTGTCCCAGAGGCTTCCCATACTCTGGAACAGACTACCTATCTATGTCAAACAGAACTCCTCATTAGCACTCTTCAAGAAAAATCTTGATGATTGGATGGGAAATAGGAAATTCACCCCAGGGATCACTTCTGTGGCTCTGCTCAACAGGGGCACAGGAAAATAATTTTCTTGGGTGGCAAAAGCCAGGGTACCTTTTTGGCTAGGCTTATATAGGC
>NC_056727.1:512849685-512854685 GCF_019279795.1 Protopterus annectens | reverse complement strand
AATAAACCATTGTTTAAGTGGTAGCTTGTTTGGTATATTGGATGGAGAACAATGAAAACATTTGGAAAATGCATGTAATGGGCTCTAGATCAGTATATAGTTTGTGACCATCAGCAGATTGCATAGTGGATGGAGTGAAGGAACTCATTTGTGCTGAATAAAGTTAGAAATGTACTTGTATTTACTTAACATCTAGAGGTTGTGTTAGAGACTATCCTAACTGATACTCAAACTATAACTAGTAAATTGGATGAATTGATGTTTAAGATGGGTACTAAATGTGTAAACACTGTTGATTCTATTTTGGCATTGCAGCATAAGGTTTTACAGGGGCAATTTATTACTTTGCAGGTAAAGTCAGCAGTGTTTGGTTTAACTTTAACTGAATAAGAAGACATGGCTTAGGGAGTGAATTTATATGTGGTTAGAGCTCCAGACAGAGAAAGAGGGAGAGGGGGAAGGGTTGGGCTGTGTTATTTATGAAAGGCACAGTGGCTGCTTGGTCTGGCTTCTAGGCAAACCCTATGAAAATTGAAAGAACACAGTGGATTCCTTTCAAAGCTAGCAACTGAATAGCCTCAAAATATTTTGATTCAGTTTGAGTGGTACTGTCCAAAATAACACATTTTGCATCAACTTTAGAAGCCAAAGTCTAAAGCAGGGGGGATAAATAATCTGTTTTGAAAATTATTAATTTTTTTCATTCAAAAATGCACATGGTAAGCTTCATTCTTCAGGGGTCATGAGTGGATGTTACACAAAGAACTTAAATGGGTAATTCAATAAATCTTACACAGAGTGATTCACCATGTAGGAATAGTGCTGTGGCCGAACATGGAATATGGCCACCGAGTAATCCAGGAAACAGGGCTGGGGGCAGACACTGTGCAGACATGAAAGTGTTCTCAGAATGCAAATCACCTCATCTGCTAGTGAAATCCATGCAAATGAGGTGATTTTGTGATCCAGGAAGCAGAAAAGCATCTCTGTAGGTGCCATGTCTGCAGGAAAAATGTATGTGGTTACCAGCCATGTACCAGACTATAAAATTAAAACAGGGGCTATAACAGCCCCCAAAAAAGCTTGTATATGTGAAAGTAGCCATGCAAATGGCCAAATCTATGGCCATTGAGACTATAGCATAATGCAACATATCAAAAATGTATCTATTTTTTAATGCATATGCCATGTTTAAGCATGGTACAGAGACACGTAAATATGCTATTTTTGCAAAAAATAAAATAAATAAATAAAAATGTGTAAAATATGAAATTTAAGGTAGGCAAAGTAATTGCATTATAGTGCCCAGCATACAGAGTCATACAATGGCAGGTTATAGTGGTAGCTAAGGAGATAGGACTTTGGGTTGTGCTGTATCCAGGGTATACTCAATTAGGTGTATGTAAATGAGCCAGGTTTATTGAATAGCAAAAAGGGTCACTGTGTTCTATAGGTACTAACTGTGGTAGGGCTAGAACTGTGTTGGTGTAGGCAGAACAGATAGCTAACATCAAAAGGGGGTGTGTCACACCTTCTTTAAGCTGATTGGAGCTTAGCGGCCCCTGTTTGCACTCAGCTAAGTGCAGCTAAGCAGGGGTGTGTTTCTGAGGCTGCTAAGCTGTGCTTAGCTCCACTGTGCATGTTTTAGCTGGTTATAAAAAGCTAAGCGTGCCCATGTACAGGGGAGGTCCCCTTCTGCTGAGCAATGTTTACACTAGCTCCACGGGTTTGCACAGAGCACTGTGGGGCTTAGCAGTGGAAGAAATTAAAAAAAGGGGTGGGGGTAGCCTGGGAAAGCCAATCAGGCATAAATGACTGATAAACTCTGTTCCACTGATGCTGACCCATTCAAATGCCTCAATAATATAGCTGGCAGGTGGAATGTATCATAGTCAGCCAATCACACAGGCAGCATCTGCAACACAACAGTATAAAGTATGCATACACACTTCAATCAGATTTTTACCACATACTCTGCACCACTGGAATACACACTTGGGAATTTTAACTGACAAAATCATAGGGGCTGCTGCTGCTCTGCTGCATCTGCATGCACTACAGCCTGAGGTTAGTGATGATGATGATGCTGACATTATGCCCAGAATGAGGAGGAGAAGAGTGTTCAGTCCCAGAGTAACCTTTCAGGGGCTGCATGAGCTGGAGATAGTAGAGTGCTACAGGCTGGACAGAGACATGCTACAAGAACTCACCGAGCTCTGCTGCCCTCATCTCAGACCCTGAGCCAACAGAGGGGAACCCAGTGGAAACAGAGGTATGTGTAGCCTTAAGAACAGTAGCTACAAGTACTTTCCAAAGACCTACTGGGGACATTATGGGGATCGCACATGCATCCACATTCAGGGTACTCTACCAGTTCCAAAGATGTCATGCTAACACATGCCAGTGAGCACATTTATTTCGCCAACACCCCTGAGGAGAGGGCCAGCAATATGCATCTCTTCCACTGTGTAGCACACTACCCAGAGGTACTGAGTGTCATAGATTACACTCATGTGCACATCAAAGTACCACCCAGTGAGGAGGGTAGAGTCTACGTCAACCACAAGGGGTATCACTCCAAATGCCAGGTCATATGCAATGCCCAAGGTATTATCATCAATGTATGTGTGTGCTGGCAGCCTTGGCAGTTATCACAACTCACACATCTGTCAGGCATCATAACTGTACCAGGCATTTGGCAGGGGGGACATCCCATATGGCCATCTAGTGGGAGATGCTGGTTAAGAAACTGGAACCGTGGATGATGACACCCATCAGAAATGCACAGACACCAACTAAAGAATGCCATAATGAGGCACATGTACAAACTAGGAACATTGTAGAGCATGTCTTTGGGCTGCTCAAGTCACGGTTCTACTGCATTGACATATCTCGCTGAGCCCTGCAGTACTCCCCAGCCACATGTGCACACATGTTCATAGTATCTGCCATACTACACAATATGATCCTGTGGAAACAGCTGCGGCAGGAGCATCTGACAGAGTCAACCCTGAAGCACTTTCCTCTCAACTGCTGCAGGCACAAGGTAAGTCATTCTTCTTAACAACAAATGAATGGGGTAGTAGACTGTGGTAGCATACTGGAGTTTCATTCTTACTCTTGATGGTCATATTGGGCATACTCTTACACTTAGCTACTGTCAGCCCATGTCTGAACCCACATCTGATTAAAGAGCTGGGATGTACATATATCCCTTCTGCATACAGACAGCTATGTGCACCTTAACTGTGCATCCCCACCTCCATCAGACATGTTTACCCCCATCTATCCATATGTGGTACATATAAGATTTATCTCGATCTGTTAACTGTGATATACATACAGATATACAGTGGATATAAAAAGTGTACATACCCCTGTTAAAATGCCAGCTTTTTGTGTTATAAAAAAATGATACTGCAATAAATAATTTCAAAACTTTTCCCACCTTTAATGTGACCTGTAACCTGTACAATTCAATTGAAAAACAAACAAATCTGTTAGGGGAAAAAATATAAAAAATAAAAAAGTACGATAAGCAGGTTGCATAAGTGTGCACACCCTTAAACTAATAATTTCTTGAAGCACCTTTTGATTTAATTACAGCATTTAGTCTGCTTGGATACACACCTGCCATCAATTAAAGAGACTCTGATTAACCCCAAATAAAGTTCAGCTGTCCTTGTACGATTTTCCTGACATTTACTCAGTTGCCTGCTACAGCAAAAGCCATGGTTCGCAGTGAGCTTACAAAGCAAAAAAGAGATTTCATCGTTGAAAGGTATCAGTCAGGAGAAGGGTACACAAAAATTTCCACAGCCTTGGATATACCATGGAACTCAGTGAAGACAGTCATCAAAAAGTGGAAAAAATATGGGACAACAGTGACATTGCAAAGAACTGGACGTCCTACCAAAATTGATGAAAAGAAAAGATGAAAACTGGTCAGGGAGGCTGCCAAGAGACCTACAGCAACACTGAAGGAGCTGCAGGAATTTCTGGCAAATACTGGTTGTGTACTACATGTGACAACAATCTCCCAAATTCTCCATATGTCTGGACTATGGGGTAGGGTAGCAAGACTGCAGCCTTTTTTTACACCAAAAACATCCAGGTCCAGCTCAGATTTTCAAAGCAATGCATCAAGTCTCCCAAAAGCATGTGGGAAAATCTGTTATGCTCTGATGAGACCAAGGCTGAACTTTTTGGACACAATTCCAAAAGGTACGTTTGGTACAAAAGCAACACATTGAATCACCAAAAAAACACCATCCCCATGGTGAAGCATGGTGGTGGCAGTATCATGCTTTGGGGTTGCTTTTCTTCAGCTGGACCTGGTGCTTTAGTCAAGGTAGAGAGAATTATGAACAGTTCCAAATACCAGTCACTTTTGGCCCCAAACCTTCAGGCATCTGCTAGAAAGCTGAAGATGAAGAGAAATGCCATCTTTCAATGTGAGAATGACCCCGAGCATACATCTAAATCAACAAAAGAATGGTTTCACCAGAAGAAAATTAAAGTTTTGGAATGGCCCAGCCAGACCTCAGATCTAAATCCAATAGAAAATCTGTGAGGTGACCTGAAGAGGGCTGTGTACAAGAGATGCTCTTGCAATCTGACAGATTTAGAGCACTTTTGCAAGGAAGAGCGACCAAATATTTCCAAGTCAAGATGTGCCATGCTGATAGACTCCTACCCAAGAAGACTGAATGTTGTAATTAAATCAAAAGGTGCTTCAACAAAGTATTAGTTTAAGTGTGTGCACACTTACGCAACTAGCTTATTGTACACTTTTTATTTTTTATATTTTTTCCCTTAACAGATGTGTTTGTTTTTCAATTGAATTGTACAGGTTATAGGTGACGTTAAAGGTGGGAAAAGTTTTGAAATGATTTATTGTCATCTCAGTTTTTTATATCACAAAAACCTGGCATTTTAACAGGGGTGTGTACACTTTTTATGTGCACTGTCTGTATATGTAACATATACAAATATATCAT